>NW_027671204.1:0-204000 GCF_964165515.1 Mesoplodon bidens
TAACTAATAATAACCTACTGTATAAAAAAAATAAATAAACTTAAATTTCACAATTTTTTAAAACAAAATGTAAAAATAAAACAGAAAAAATTTCTTCCATTCACACTGATGTATTTATAAGAATGAATTATTTCCATGCTTATATCCATAAATATATAAAAGAGGAATAAAATGTAACTTGAACCAAAAAAGAAAAAAAAAACTGAACCTAACAGTTATACAGATGAAAACACTATCAAGGCACTTGCTCCAGTGGTAAACAATTCTGAAATTGGTCAGAGGTGGGGAATCATCTCCCATAGAGCCAGCAGCCCCGCCCGCCCACGCAAGGAGCGTCCTTATTGCAAAGCTGGGGGACCGTGCCGAGGCCTCTGTGAGTAAACGTGAGCTGAGCCCCAGGCCACCTGCTGCTGAACTGTTCCCACCCTTCCCAGGTGAAACACCTGAATATGTACAAGGGCTTGAAAGCCTAGAGGAAGGGCCGTAGAGCCACACCAGCGACAGCACGCAGGCGAACTAGGTGCCTGCAGGTCAGCCAGGATGGTCCTGGCCACGGGCGATCTTCTGGAAGCTTTCCATTGCCCTGCCTGAGATACCCCTCCTGTCCCGGCCCCCACTCCTTTTTTTCCTTCCTTACCTCAGCCCGGAGAGATATTCCAGTGGAAGTTATGGGTGACACATCCTCTTCTTTACAGGTGGCAGCCTGGCAACTCCTGCAGAAAGTCCAGCACAGCCCCACTCACACCGGGCCACCCACAAAGCCGTGGACCCTCCCACCCTCCCACCAGCACAGCCCCGAGACTGCTGACGGGGCAGAGAATATGGAGTCAGGCACAGCTGCAGGGGCTATTGCTGCCTGGAGTGCTGTTTATATTGACCTCAACCCAGGCCCACCTGGGGAGGGCTTGCCGGCAGGGTCAGGCTGCCCAGGTCAGCTAATCCTCAGCCCTCAGGGAATCACATTGCAGAAAATGGACCTCGCTGGGACAGAATATTCGCTAAGGAAAAAAAGGACACAATGCCATTTGCCGCAACGTAGATGAGTCTAGAGGTAATCACGTGACTTGGAGTAAGTCAGAAAGTGAAAGACACATATCATATCATATCACTTATAGGTGTTACCTATAAATTGATACCAAGGCAGATATTTCCACGGAGAAGGGCAATCACAGATTCATTAAACAAACTTATGGTTCACCAAAGGAAAGGTGTGAGGTTTGAATTCATTACGATACTGGGGTTAACAGACATATACAAACACAGTAGACGTATATAATCACCAAAGACCTACGGAGTACCAAGAGAAGACTACTCAACATTCTGTCATAACGTACATGGGAAAAGGATCCCAGGAAGAACAGACATATGTATATGTGTAATAGAACCACCTCTTGCACACCTACAACAAGCTAAACGTTGTACTCACACTTGCTGTAATAAAAAATAAAAAATTAAATTAAAAACACGAACAAGAAGTAGTGAGACAAACTTGAGGGGCTTTCTCCTGGCACATTCCGTTCTACATTACAATCTAGAACCTGACTTCCATTGAGGCTCTGCTGCCCAAGTAACCAGATTTGGTAAGGGAGAACTGCTGCCACCTTGTGGCCGTTTCACACAACAGCAGCTTTAATCCCAGCGCTAATGGTCAGTGGATATTCCAAATCATTACAGGCCTGTAAATGACACCTGCCCTGAAAACAAATCCTGGGGTCATATATCGACCAAAAAATTCAAAAGACGTCCATATTTCAAAACGACAGTTTCAAGAGGCATATTTCACGCACATTAGTGTTCTGCTTCTATTGCTTGCTTTCTTTCTTTGTTAAAAAAACGGGAATGGAAAAAGGCAACCCTCAGAATGGGCGAAAACGTTCACAAACGAATCAATGGACAAAGGTTTAATCTCCAATATATATAAACAGCACATGCAGCTTAATATTAATAAAACAAACAACGCAATACAAAAATGGGCAGAAGATCTAAATAGACGTTTCTTCAAAGAAGACACAGAGAAGGCCAAGACGCACATGAAAAGCTGCTCAACATCACTAATTATTAGAGAAATGCAAATCAAAACTACAATGAGATAAGACCTCACACCTGTTAGAATCGACATCATCAGATAATCTACAAACAACAAATTCTGGGGAGGGTGTGGAGAAAAGGAACCCTCTTCCGCTATTGGTGGGAATGTAAATTGATACAGTCACTATGGAGAACAGTATGGAGGTTCCTTTAAAAAACTAAAAAGAGAATTACCATAGGATCCAGCAATCCCACTTCTGGGCATATACCCAGAGAAAACCATAAATAACAAAGACACATTCACCACAATGTTCATTGCAGCACTATTTACAATAGCCAGGCAATGGAAGCAACCTAAATGGCCACAGACAGACGAATGGGTAAAGATGTGGTACATATATAAAATGGAATATTACTCAGACATAAAAAGGAATGAAACTGGGTCATTTGTAGAGAAGTTGATGGATCTAGAGACTGTCATACAGAGTGAAGTAAGTCAGAAAGAGAAAAACAAATATTTTTTTTAATGCCTATATGTGGAACCTAGAAAAACGGTACAGATGAACTGGTTTGCCGGGCAGAAATAGAGACACAGAGATAGAGAACAAACGTATGGACACAAAGTGGGGGAAGCCATGGGGTGGTGGTGGTGGGATGAGTTGGGTGATTGGGATTGACCTGTATACATGTATATGCATAAAATAGATAACTAATAATAACCTACTGTATAAAAAAATAAATAATATTAAATTTCAAAATTTTTAAAAATAAAATGTAAAAATAAAACAGAAAAAAAGTTCTTCCTTTCACACTGATGTATTTATAAGAATGAATTATTTCCATGCTTATATCTATAAATACATAAAAGAGGAATAAAATCTAACTTGAACCAAAAAAGAAAGAAAAAAAAACTGAACCTAACAGTTATACAGAGGAAAACACTACCAAGGCACTTGCTCCAGTGATAAACAATTCTGAAATTGGTCAGAGGTGGGGAATCATCTCCCATACAACCAGCATCCCCGCCCGCCCACACAAGGAGCGTCCTTATTGCAAAGTTGGGGGACCGTGCCGAGGCCTCTGTGAGTAAACGTGAGCTGAGCCCCAGGCCAGCTTCTGCTGAACTGTTCCCAACTTTCTCAGGTGAAAGACCTGAGTATGTACAAGGGCTTGAAAGCCTAGAGGAAGGGCCGTGGAGCCACACCAGCGACAGCACGCAGGCCAACTTGGTGCCTGCAGGTCAGCCAGGATGGTCCTGGCCACGGGCGCTCTTCTGGAAGCTTTCCATTACCCTGCCTGAGATACCCCTCCTGTCCCGGCCCCCACTCCTTTTTTTCCTTCCTCACCTCAGCCCGGAGAGATATTCCAGTGGAAGTTATGGGTTACACATCCTCTTCTTTACAGGTGGCAGCCTGGCAACTCCTGCAGAAAGTCCAGCAGAGCCCCACTCACACCGGGCCACCCACAAAGCCGTGGACCCTCACACCCTCCCACCAGCACAGCCTCGAGACTGCTGACGGGGCAGAGAATATGGAGTCAGGCACAGCTGCAGGGGCTATTGCTGCCTGGAGTGCTGTTTATATTGACCTCAACCCAGGCCCACCTGGGGAGGGCTTGCCGGCAGGGTCAGGCTGCCCAGGTCAGCTAATCCTCAGCCCTCAGGGAATCACATTGCAGAAAATGGACCTCGCTAAGACAGAATATTCACCAAGGAAAAAAAGGACACAATGCCATTTGCAGCATCGTAGATGAGTCTAGAGGTAATCACGTGACTTGGAGTAAGTCAGAAGGTGAAAGACACATATCATATCATATCACTTATAGATGTTACCGATAAATTGATACCAGGGCAGATATTTCCACGGAGAAGGGCAATCACAGATTCATTAAACAAACTTATGGTTCACCAAAGGAAAGGTGTGAGGATTGAATTCATTACGATATTGGGGTTAACAGACAGATACAAACACAGTAGACGTATATAATCACCAAAGACCTACGGAGTACCAAGAGAAGACTACTCAACATTCTGTCATAACGTACATGGGAAAAGGATCCCAGGAAGAACAGACATATGTATATGTGTAAAAGAACCACCTCTTGCACACCTACAACAAGCTAAACGTTGTACTCACACTTGCTGTAATAAAAAATAAAAAATTAAATTAAAAACACGAACAAGAAGTAGTGAGACAAACTTGAGGGGCTTTCTCCTGGCACATTCCGTTCTACATTACAATCTACAACGTGACTTCCATTGAGTCTCTGCTGCCCAAGTAACCAGATTTGGTAAGGGAGAACTGCTGCCACCTTGTGGCCGTTTCACACAATAGCAGCTTTAATCCCAGCGCTAATGGTCAGTGGATATTCCAAATCATTACAGGCCTGTAAATGACACCTGCCCTGAAAACAAATCCTGGGGTCATATATCGACCAAAAAATTCAAATTCGTCCATATTTCAAAACGACAGTTTCAAGAGGCATATTTCACGCACATTAGTGTTCTGCTTCTTTTGCTTGCTTTCTTTCTTTGTTAAAAAACGGGAATGGAAAAAGGCAACCCTCAGAATGGGCGAAAACGTTCACAAACGAATCAATGGACAAAGGTTTAATCTCCAATATATATAAACAGCTCATGCAGCTTAATATTAATAAAACAAACAACCCAATACAAAAATGGGCAGAAGATCTAAATAGACGTTTCTTCAAAGAAGACACAGAGATGGCCAAGACGCTCATGAAAAGCTGCTCAACATCACTAATTATTAGAGAAATGCAAATCAAAACTACAATGAGGTAAGACCTCACACCTGTTAGAATCGGCATCATCAGATAATCTACAAACAACAAATTCTGGGGAGGGTGTGGACAAAAGAAACCCTCTTCCGCTATTGGTGGGAATGTAAATTGATACAGTCACTATGGAGAACAGTATGGAGGTTCATTTAAAAAACTAAAAAGAGAATTACCATAGGATCCAGCAATCCCACTTCTGGGCATATACCCAGAGAAACCCATAAATCACAAAGACACATTCACCACAATGTTCATTGCAGCACTATTTACAATAGCCAGGTAATGGAAGCAACCTAAATGCCCACAGAGAGACGAATGGATAAAGATGTGGTACATATATAAAATGGAATATTACTCAGCCATAAAAAAAGAATGAAACTGGGTCATTTGTAGAGAAGTTGATGGATCTAGAGACTGTCATACAGAGTGAAGTAAGTCAGAAAGAGAAAAACAAATATTTTTTATTAATGCCTATATGTGGAACCTAGAAAAACGGTACAGATGAACTGGTTTGCCGGGCAGAAATAGAGACACAGAGATAGAGAACAAACGTATGGACACAAAGTGGGGGAAGCCATGGGGTGGTGGTGGTGGGATGAGTTGGGAGATTGGGATTGACCTGTATACATGTATATGCATAAAATAGATAACTAATAATAACCTACTGTATAAAAAAAATAAATAATATTAAATTTCAAAATTTTAAAAATAAAATGTAAAAATAAAACAGAAAAAAAGTTCTTCCATTCACACTGATGTATTTATAAGAATGAATTATTTCCATGCTTATATCTATAAATACATAAAAGAGGAATAAAATCTAACTTGAACCAAAAAAGAAAGAAAAAAAAACTGAACCTAACAGTTATACAGAGGAAAACACTACCAAGGCACTTGCTCCAGTGATAAACAATTCTGAAATTGGTCAGAGGTGGGGAATCATCTCCCATACAACCAGCATCCCCGCCCGCCCACACAAGGAGCGTCCTTATTGCAAAGTTGGGGGACCGTGCCGAGGCCTCTGTGAGTAAACGTGAGCTGAGCCCCAGGCCAGCTTCTGCTGAACTGTTCCCAACTTTCTCAGGTGAAAGACCTGAGTATGTACAAGGGCTTGAAAGCCTAGAGGAAGGGCCGTGGAGCCACACCAGCGACAGCACGCAGGCCAACTTGCTGCCTGCAGGTCAGCCAGGATGGTCCTGGCCACGGGCGCTCTTCTGGAAGCTTTCCATTACCCTGCCTGAGATACCCCTCCTGTCCCGGCCCCCACTCCTTTTTTTCCTTCCTCACCTCAGCCCGGAGAGATATTCCAGTGGAAGTTATGGGTTACACATCCTCTTCTTTACAGGTGGCAGCCTGGCAACTCCTGCAGAAAGTCCAGCAGAGCCCCACTCACACCGGGCCACCCACAAAGCCGTGGAACCTCACACCCTCCCACCAGCACAGCCTCGAGACTGCTGACGGGGCAGAGAATATGGAGTCAGGCACAGCTGCAGGGGCTATTGCTGCCTGGAGTGCTGTTTATATTGACCTCAACCCAGGCCCACCTGGGGAGGGCTTGCCGGCAGGGTCAGGCTGCCCAGGTCAGCTAATCCTCAGCCCTCAGGGAATCACATTGCAGAAAATGGACCTCGCTAAGACAAAATATTCGCCAAGGAAAAAAACGACACAATGCCATTTGCAGCATCGTAGATGAGTCTAGAGGTAATCACGTGACTTGGAGTAAGTCAGAAGGTGAAAGACACATATCATATCACTTATAGATGTTACCGATAAATTGATACCAGGGCAGATATTTCCACGGAGAAGGGCAATCACAGATTCATTAAACAAACTTATGGTTCACCAAAGGAAAGGTGTGAGGATTGAATTCATTACGATATTGGGGTTAACAGACAGATACAAACACAGTAGACGTATATAATCACCAAAGACCTACGGAGTACCAAGAGAAGACTACTCAACATTCTGTCATAACGTACATGGGAAAAGGATCCCAGGAAGAACAGACATATGTATATGTGTAAAAGAACCACCTCTTGCACACCTACAACAAGCTAAACGTTGTACTCACACTTGCTGTAACAAAAAATAAAAAATTAAATTAAAAACACGAACAAGAAGTAGTGAGACAAACTTGAGGGGCTTTCTCCTGGCACATTCCGTTCTACATTACAATCTACAACGTGACTTCCATTGAGGCTCTGCTGCCCAAGTAACCAGATTTGGTAAGGGAGAACTGCTGCCACCTTGTGGCCGTTTCACACAATAGCAGCTTTAATCCCAGCGCTAATGGTCAGTGGATATTCCAAATCATTACAGGCCTGTAAATGACACCTGCCCTGAAAACAAATCCTGGGGTCATATATCGACCAAAAAATTCAAATTCGTCCATATTTCAAAACGACAGTTTCAAGAGGCATATTTCACGCACATTAGTGTTCTGCTTCTTTTGCTTGCTTTCTTTCTTTGTTAAAAAACGGGAATGGAAAAAGGCAACCCTCAGAATGGGCGAAAACGTTCACAAACGAATCAATGGACAAAGGTTTAATCTCCAATATATATAAACAGCTCATGCAGCTTAATATTAATAAAACAAACAACCCAATACAAAAATGGGCAGAAGATCTAAATAGACGTTTCTTCAAAGAAGACACAGAGATGGCCAAGACGCTCATGAAAAGCTGCTCAACATCACTAATTATTAGAGAAATGCAAATCAAAACTACAATGAGGTAAGACCTCACACCTGTTAGAATCGGCATCATCAGATAATCTACAAACAACAAATTCTGGGGAGGGTGTGGACAAAAGAAACCCTCTTCCGCTATTGGTGGGAATGTAAATTGATACAGTCACTATGGAGAACAGTATGGAGGTTCATTTAAAAAACTAAAAAGAGAATTACCATAGGATCCAGCAATCCCACTTCTGGGCATATACCCAGAGAAACCCATAAATCACAAAGACACATTCACCACAATGTTCATTGCAGCACTATTTACAATAGCCAGGTAATGGAAGCAACCTAAATGCCCACAGAGAGACGAATGGATAAAGATGTGGTACATATATAAAATGGAATATTACTCAGCCATAAAAAAAGAATGAAACTGGGTCATTTGTAGAGAAGTTGATGGATCTAGAGACTGTCATACAGAGTGAAGTAAGTCAGAAAGAGAAAAACAAATATTTTTTATTAATGCCTATATGTGGAACCTAGAAAAACGGTACAGATGAACTGGTTTGCAGGGCAGAAATAGAGACACAGAGATAGAGAACAAACGTATGGACACAAAGTGGGGGAAGCCATGGGGTGGTGGTGGTGGGATGAGTTGGGAGATTGGGATTGACCTGTATACATGTATATGCATAAAATAGATAACTAATAATAACCTACTGTATAAAAAAAATAAATAATATTAAATTTCAAAATTTTAAAAATAAAATGTAAAAATAAAACAGAAAAAAAGTTCTTCCATTCACACTGATGTATTTATAAGAATGAATTATTTCCATGCTTATATCTATAAATACATAAAAGAGGAATAAAATCTAACTTGAACCAAAAAAGAAAGAAAAAAAAACTGAACCTAACAGTTATACAGAGGAAAACACTACCAAGGCACTTGCTCCAGTGATAAACAATTCTGAAATTGGTCAGAGGTGGGGAATCATCTCCCATACAACCAGCATCCCCGCCCGCCCACACAAGGAGCGTCCTTATTGCAAAGTTGGGGGACCGTGCCGAGGCCTCTGTGAGTAAACGTGAGCTGAGCCCCAGGCCAGCTTCTGCTGAACTGTTCCCAACTTTCTCAGGTGAAAGACCTGAGTATGTACAAGGGCTTGAAAGCCTAGAGGAAGGGCCGTGGAGCCACACCAGCGACAGCACGCAGGCCAACTTGGTGCCTGCAGGTCAGCCAGGATGGTCCTGGCCACGGGCGCTCTTCTGGAAGCTTTCCATTACCCTGCCTGAGATACCCCTCCTGTCCCGGCCCCCACTCCTTTTTTTCCTTCCTCACCTCAGCCCGGAGAGATATTCCAGTGGAAGTTATGGGTTACACATCCTCTTCTTTACAGGTGGCAGCCTGGCAACTCCTGCAGAAAGTCCAGCAGAGCCCCACTCACACCGGGCCACCCACAAAGCCGTGGACCCTCACACCCTCCCACCAGCACAGCCTCGAGACTGCTGACGGGGCAGAGAATATGGAGTCAGGCACAGCTGCAGGGGCTATTGCTGCCTGGAGTGCTGTTTATATTGACCTCAACCCAGGCCCACCTGGGGAGGGCTTGCCGGCAGGGTCAGGCTGCCCAGGTCAGCTAATCCTCAGCCCTCAGGGAATCACATTGCAGAAAATGGACCTCGCTAAGACAGAATATTCACCAAGGAAAAAAAGGACACAATGCCATTTGCAGCATCGTAGATGAGTCTAGAGGTAATCACGTGACTTGGAGTAAGTCAGAAGGTGAAAGACACATATCATATCATATCACTTATAGATGTTACCGATAAATTGATACCAGGGCAGATATTTCCACGGAGAAGGGCAATCACAGATTCATTAAACAAACTTATGGTTCACCAAAGGAAAGGTGTGAGGATTGAATTCATTACGATATTGGGGTTAACAGACAGATACAAACACAGTAGACGTATATAATCACCAAAGACCTACGGAGTACCAAGAGAAGACTACTCAACATTCTGTCATAACGTACATGGGAAAAGGATCCCAGGAAGAACAGACATATGTATATGTGTAAAAGAACCACCTCTTGCACACCTACAACAAGCTAAACGTTGTACTCACACTTGCTGTAATAAAAAATAAAAAATTAAATTAAA
Source organism: Mesoplodon bidens (assembly GCF_964165515.1). Classification (NCBI taxonomy): domain Eukaryota; kingdom Metazoa; phylum Chordata; class Mammalia; order Artiodactyla; family Ziphiidae; genus Mesoplodon; species Mesoplodon bidens. The sequence goes on from NW_027671204.1 coordinate 9,668, forward strand.
AACACGAACAAGAAGTAGTGAGACAAACTTGAGGGGCTTTCTCCTGGCACATTCCGTTCTACATTACAATCTACAACGTGACTTCCATTGAGTCTCTGCTGCCCAAGTAACCAGATTTGGTAAGGGAGAACTGCTGCCACCTTGTGGCCGTTTCACACAATAGCAGCTTTAATCCCAGCGCTAATGGTCAGTGGATATTCCAAATCATTACAGGCCTGTAAATGACACCTGCCCTGAAAACAAATCCTGGGGTCATATATCGACCAAAAAATTCAAATTCGTCCATATTTCAAAACGACAGTTTCAAGAGGCATATTTCACGCACATTAGTGTTCTGCTTCTTTTGCTTGCTTTCTTTCTTTGTTAAAAAACGGGAATGGAAAAAGGCAACCCTCAGAATGGGCGAAAACGTTCACAAACGAATCAATGGACAAAGGTTTAATCTCCAATATATATAAACAGCTCATGCAGCTTAATATTAATAAAACAAACAACCCAATACAAAAATGGGCAGAAGATCTAAATAGACGTTTCTTCAAAGAAGACACAGAGATGGCCAAGACGCTCATGAAAAGCTGCTCAACATCACTAATTATTAGAGAAATGCAAATCAAAACTACAATGAGGTAAGACCTCACACCTGTTAGAATCGGCATCATCAGATAATCTACAAACAACAAATTCTGGGGAGGGTGTGGACAAAAGAAACCCTCTTCCGCTATTGGTGGGAATGTAAATTGATACAGTCACTATGGAGAACAGTATGGAGGTTCATTTAAAAAACTAAAAAGAGAATTACCATAGGATCCAGCAATCCCACTTCTGGGCATATACCCAGAGAAACCCATAAATCACAAAGACACATTCACCACAATGTTCATTGCAGCACTATTTACAATAGCCAGGTAATGGAAGCAACCTAAATGCCCACAGAGAGACGAATGGATAAAGATGTGGTACATATATAAAATGGAATATTACTCAGCCATAAAAAAAGAATGAAACTGGGTCATTTGTAGAGAAGTTGATGGATCTAGAGACTGTCATACAGAGTGAAGTAAGTCAGAAAGAGAAAAACAAATATTTTTTATTAATGCCTATATGTGGAACCTAGAAAAACGGTACAGATGAACTGGTTTGCCGGGCAGAAATAGAGACACAGAGATAGAGAACAAACGTATGGACACAAAGTGGGGGAAGCCATGGGGTGGTGGTGGTGGGATGAGTTGGGAGATTGGGATTGACCTGTATACATGTATATGCATAAAATAGATAACTAATAATAACCTACTGTATAAAAAAAATAAATAATATTAAATTTCAAAATTTTAAAAATAAAATGTAAAAATAAAACAGAAAAAAAGTTCTTCCATTCACACTGATGTATTTATAAGAATGAATTATTTCCATGCTTATATCTATAAATACATAAAAGAGGAATAAAATCTAACTTGAACCAAAAAAGAAAGAAAAAAAAACTGAACCTAACAGTTATACAGAGGAAAACACTACCAAGGCACTTGCTCCAGTGATAAACAATTCTGAAATTGGTCAGAGGTGGGGAATCATCTCCCATACAACCAGCATCCCCGCCCGCCCACACAAGGAGCGTCCTTATTGCAAAGTTGGGGGACCGTGCCGAGGCCTCTGTGAGTAAACGTGAGCTGAGCCCCAGGCCAGCTTCTGCTGAACTGTTCCCAACTTTCTCAGGTGAAAGACCTGAGTATGTACAAGGGCTTGAAAGCCTAGAGGAAGGGCCGTGGAGCCACACCAGCGACAGCACGCAGGCCAACTTGCTGCCTGCAGGTCAGCCAGGATGGTCCTGGCCACGGGCGCTCTTCTGGAAGCTTTCCATTACCCTGCCTGAGATACCCCTCCTGTCCCGGCCCCCACTCCTTTTTTTCCTTCCTCACCTCAGCCCGGAGAGATATTCCAGTGGAAGTTATGGGTTACACATCCTCTTCTTTACAGGTGGCAGCCTGGCAACTCCTGCAGAAAGTCCAGCAGAGCCCCACTCACACCGGGCCACCCACAAAGCCGTGGAACCTCACACCCTCCCACCAGCACAGCCTCGAGACTGCTGACGGGGCAGAGAATATGGAGTCAGGCACAGCTGCAGGGGCTATTGCTGCCTGGAGTGCTGTTTATATTGACCTCAACCCAGGCCCACCTGGGGAGGGCTTGCCGGCAGGGTCAGGCTGCCCAGGTCAGCTAATCCTCAGCCCTCAGGGAATCACATTGCAGAAAATGGACCTCGCTAAGACAAAATATTCGCCAAGGAAAAAAACGACACAATGCCATTTGCAGCATCGTAGATGAGTCTAGAGGTAATCACGTGACTTGGAGTAAGTCAGAAGGTGAAAGACACATATCATATCACTTATAGATGTTACCGATAAATTGATACCAGGGCAGATATTTCCACGGAGAAGGGCAATCACAGATTCATTAAACAAACTTATGGTTCACCAAAGGAAAGGTGTGAGGATTGAATTCATTACGATATTGGGGTTAACAGACAGATACAAACACAGTAGACGTATATAATCACCAAAGACCTACGGAGTACCAAGAGAAGACTACTCAACATTCTGTCATAACGTACATGGGAAAAGGATCCCAGGAAGAACAGACATATGTATATGTGTAAAAGAACCACCTCTTGCACACCTACAACAAGCTAAACGTTGTACTCACACTTGCTGTAACAAAAAATAAAAAATTAAATTAAAAACACGAACAAGAAGTAGTGAGACAAACTTGAGGGGCTTTCTCCTGGCACATTCCGTTCTACATTACAATCTACAACGTGACTTCCATTGAGGCTCTGCTGCCCAAGTAACCAGATTTGGTAAGGGAGAACTGCTGCCACCTTGTGGCCGTTTCACACAATAGCAGCTTTAATCCCAGCGCTAATGGTCAGTGGATATTCCAAATCATTACAGGCCTGTAAATGACACCTGCCCTGAAAACAAATCCTGGGGTCATATATCGACCAAAAAATTCAAATTCGTCCATATTTCAAAACGACAGTTTCAAGAGGCATATTTCACGCACATTAGTGTTCTGCTTCTTTTGCTTGCTTTCTTTCTTTGTTAAAAAACGGGAATGGAAAAAGGCAACCCTCAGAATGGGCGAAAACGTTCACAAACGAATCAATGGACAAAGGTTTAATCTCCAATATATATAAACAGCTCATGCAGCTTAATATTAATAAAACAAACAACCCAATACAAAAATGGGCAGAAGATCTAAATAGACGTTTCTTCAAAGAAGACACAGAGATGGCCAAGACGCTCATGAAAAGCTGCTCAACATCACTAATTATTAGAGAAATGCAAATCAAAACTACAATGAGGTAAGACCTCACACCTGTTAGAATCGGCATCATCAGATAATCTACAAACAACAAATTCTGGGGAGGGTGTGGACAAAAGAAACCCTCTTCCGCTATTGGTGGGAATGTAAATTGATACAGTCACTATGGAGAACAGTATGGAGGTTCATTTAAAAAACTAAAAAGAGAATTACCATAGGATCCAGCAATCCCACTTCTGGGCATATACCCAGAGAAACCCATAAATCACAAAGACACATTCACCACAATGTTCATTGCAGCACTATTTACAATAGCCAGGTAATGGAAGCAACCTAAATGCCCACAGAGAGACGAATGGATAAAGATGTGGTACATATATAAAATGGAATATTACTCAGCCATAAAAAAAGAATGAAACTGGGTCATTTGTAGAGAAGTTGATGGATCTAGAGACTGTCATACAGAGTGAAGTAAGTCAGAAAGAGAAAAACAAATATTTTTTATTAATGCCTATATGTGGAACCTAGAAAAACGGTACAGATGAACTGGTTTGCAGGGCAGAAATAGAGACACAGAGATAGAGAACAAACGTATGGACACAAAGTGGGGGAAGCCATGGGGTGGTGGTGGTGGGATGAGTTGGGAGATTGGGATTGACCTGTATACATGTATATGCATAAAATAGATAACTAATAATAACCTACTGTATAAAAAAAATAAATAATATTAAATTTCAAAATTTTAAAAATAAAATGTAAAAATAAAACAGAAAAAAAGTTCTTCCATTCACACTGATGTATTTATAAGAATGAATTATTTCCATGCTTATATCTATAAATACATAAAAGAGGAATAAAATCTAACTTGAACCAAAAAAGAAAGAAAAAAAAACTGAACCTAACAGTTATACAGAGGAAAACACTACCAAGGCACTTGCTCCAGTGATAAACAATTCTGAAATTGGTCAGAGGTGGGGAATCATCTCCCATACAACCAGCATCCCCGCCCGCCCACACAAGGAGCGTCCTTATTGCAAAGTTGGGGGACCGTGCCGAGGCCTCTGTGAGTAAACGTGAGCTGAGCCCCAGGCCAGCTTCTGCTGAACTGTTCCCAACTTTCTCAGGTGAAAGACCTGAGTATGTACAAGGGCTTGAAAGCCTAGAGGAAGGGCCGTGGAGCCACACCAGCGACAGCACGCAGGCCAACTTGCTGCCTGCAGGTCAGCCAGGATGGTCCTGGCCACGGGCGCTCTTCTGGAAGCTTTCCATTACCCTGCCTGAGATACCCCTCCTGTCCCGGCCCCCACTCCTTTTTTTCCTTCCTCACCTCAGCCCGGAGAGATATTCCAGTGGAAGTTATGGGTTACACATCCTCTTCTTTACAGGTGGCAGCCTGGCAACTCCTGCAGAAAGTCCAGCAGAGCCCCACTCACACCGGGCCACCCACAAAGCCGTGGAACCTCACACCCTCCCACCAGCACAGCCTCGAGACTGCTGACGGGGCAGAGAATATGGAGTCAGGCACAGCTGCAGGGGCTATTGCTGCCTGGAGTGCTGTTTATATTGACCTCAACCCAGGCCCACCTGGGGAGGGCTTGCCGGCAGGGTCAGGCTGCCCAGGTCAGCTAATCCTCAGCCCTCAGGGAATCACATTGCAGAAAATGGACCTCGCTAAGACAAAATATTCGCCAAGGAAAAAAAGGACACAATGCCATTTGCAGCATCGTAGATGAGTCTAGAGGTAATCACGTGACTTGGAGTAATTCAGAAGGTGAAAGACACATATCATATCATATCACTTATAGATGTTACCGATAAATTGATACCAGGGCAGATATTTCCACGGAGAAGGGCAATCACAGATTCATTAAACAAACTTATGGTTCACCAAAGGAAAGGTGTGAGGATTGAATTCATTACGATATTGGGGTTAACAGACAGATACAAACACAGTAGACGTATATAATCACCAAAGACCTACGGAGTACCAAGAGAAGACTACTCAACATTCTGTCATAACGTACATGGGAAAAGGATCCCAGGAAGAACAGACATATGTATATGTGTAAAAGAACCACCTCTTGCACACCTACAACAAGCTAAACGTTGTACTCACACTTGCTGTAATAAAAAATAAAAAATTAAATTAAAAACACGAACAAGAAGTAGTGAGACAAACTTGAGGGGCTTTCTCCTGGCACATTCCGTTCTACATTACAATCTACAACGTGACTTCCATTGAGGCTCTGCTGCCCAAGTAACCAGATTTGGTAAGGGAGAACTGCTGCCACCTTGTGGCCGTTTCACACAATAGCAGCTTTAATCCCAGCGCTAATGGTCAGTGGATATTCCAAATCATTACAGGCCTGTAAATGACACCTGCCCTGAAAACAAATCCTGGGGTCATATATCGACCAAAAAATTCAAATTCGTCCATATTTCAAAACGACAGTTTCAAGAGGCATATTTCACGCACATTAGTGTTCTGCTTCTTTTGCTTGCTTTCTTTCTTTGTTAAAAAACGGGAATGGAAAAAGGCAACCCTCAGAATGGGCGAAAACGTTCACAAACGAATCAATGGACAAAGGTTTAATCTCCAATATATATAAACAGCTCATGCAGCTTAATATTAATAAAACAAACAACCCAATACAAAAATGGGCAGAAGATCTAAATAGACGTTTCTTCAAAGAAGAGACAGAGATGGCCAAGACGCACATGAAAAGCTGCTCAACATCACTAATTATTAGAGAAATTCAAATCAAAACTACAATGAGGTAAGACCTCACACCTGTGAGAATCGGCCTCATCAGATAATCTACAAACAACAAATTCTGGGGAGGGTGTGGACAAAAGGAACTCTCTTCCGCTATTGGTGGGAATGTAAATTGATACAGTCACTATGGAGAACAGTATGGAGGTTCATTTAAAAAACTAAAAAGAGAATTACCATAGGATCCAGCAATCCCACTTCTGGGCATATACCCAGAGAAACCCATAAATCACAAAGACACATTCACCACAATGTTCATTGCAGCACTATTTACAATAGCCAGGTAATGGAAGCAACCTAAATGCCCACAGAGAGACGAATGGATAAAGATGTGGTACATATATAAAATGGAATATTACTCAGCCATAAAAAAAGAATGAAACTGGGTCATTTGTAGAGAAGTTGATGGATCTAGAGACTGTCATACAGAGTGAAGTAAGTCAGAAAGAGAAAAACAAATATTTTTTATTAATGCCTATATGTGGAACCTAGAAAAACGGTACAGATGAACTGGTTTGCCGGGCAGAAATAGAGACACAGAGATAGAGAACAAACGTGTGGACACAAAGTCGGGGAAGCCATGGGGTGGTGGTGGTGGGATGACTTGGGAGATTGGGATTGACCTGTATACATGTATATGCATAAATTAGATAACTAATAATAACCTAATGTATAAAAAAATAAATAAATTTAAATTTCAAAATTTTTAAAAATAAAATGTAAAAATAAAACAAAAAAAAAGTTCTTCCATTCACACTGATGTATTTATAAGAATGAATTATTTCCATGCTTATATCCATAAATACATAAAAGAGGAATAAAATCTAACTTGAACCAAAAAAGAAAAAAAAGCTGAACCTAACAGTTATACAGAGGGAAACACAACCAAGGCACTTGCTCCAGTGGTAAACAATTCTGAAATTGGTCAGAGGTGGGGAATCATCCCCCATACAGCCAGCAGCCTCACCCGCCCACGCAATGAGCGTCCTTATTGCAAAGCTGTGGGACCGTGCCGAGGCCTCTGTGAGTAAACGTGAGCTGAGCCCCAGGCCAGCTGCTGCTGAACTGTTCCCACCCTTCCCAGGTGAAACACCTGAATATGTACAAGGGCTTGAAAGCCTAGAGGAAGGGCCGTGGAGCCACACCAGCGACAGCACGCAGGCCAACTTGGTGCCTGCAGGTCAGCCAGGATGGTCCTGGCCACGGGCGCTCTTCTGGAAGCTTTCCATTGCCCTGCCTGAGATACCCCTCCTGTCCCGGCACCCACTCCTTTTTTTCCTTCCTCACCTCAGCACGGAGAGATATTCCAGTGGAAGTTATGGGTGACACATCCTCTTCTTTACAGGTGGCAGCCTGGCAACTCCTGCAGAAAGTCCAGCAGAGCTCCACTCACACCGGGCCACCCACAAAGCCGTGGACCCTCCCACCCTCCCACCAGCACAGCCCCGAGACTGCTGACGGGGCAGAGAATATGGAGTCAGGCACAGCTGCAGGGGCTATTGCTGCCTGGAGTGCTGTTTATATTGACCTCAAACCAGGCACACCTGGGGAGGGCTTGCCGGCAGGGTCAGGCTGCCCAGGTCAGCTAATCCTCAGCCCTCAGGGAATCACATTGCAGAAAATGGACCTCGCTAAGACAGAATATTCGCCAAGGAAAAAAAGGACACAATGCCATTTGCAGCACCGTAGATGAGTCTACAGGTAATCACGTGACTTGGTGTAAGTCAGAAAGTGAAAGACACATATCATATCATATCACTTATAGGTGTTACCTATAAATTGATACCAGGGCAGATATTTCCACGGAGAAGGGCAATCACAGATTCATTAAACAAACTTATGGTTCACCAAAGGAAAGGTGTGAGCATTGAATTCATTACGATATTGGGGTTAACAGACATATACAAACACAGTAGACGTATATAATCACCAAAGACCTACGGAGTACCAAGAGAAGACTACTCAACATTCTGTCCCAACGTACATGGGAAAAGGATCCCAGGAAGAACAGAGATATGTATATGTGTAAAAGAACCACCTCTTGCACACCTACAACAAGCTAAACGTTGTACTCAAACTTGCTGTAATAAAAAATAAAGAATTAAAATAAAAACACGAACAAGAAGTAGTGAGACAAACTTGAGGGGCTTTCTCCTGGCACATTCCGTTCTACATTCCAATCTAGAACGCGACTTCCATTGAGGCTCTGCTGCCCTAGTAACCAGATTTGGTAAGGGAGAACTGCTGCCACCTTCTGGCCGTTTCACACAACAGCAGCTTTAATCCCAGCGCTAATGGTCAGTGGATATTCCAAATCATTACAGACCTGTAAATGACACCTGCCCTGAAAACAAATCCTGGGGTCATATATCGACCAAAAAATTCAAAAGACGTCAATATTTCAAAACGACAGTTTCAAGAGGCATATTTCACGCACATTAGTGTTCTGCTTCTTTTGCTTGCTTTCTTTCTTTGTTAAAAAAACGGGAATGGAAAAAGGCAACCCTCAGAATGGGTGAAAACGTTCACAAACGAATCAATGGACAAAGGTTTAATCTCCAATATATATAAACAGCTCATGCAGCTTAATATTAATAAAACAAACAACCCAACACAATAATGGGCAGAAGATCTAAAGAGACGTTTCTTCAAAGAAGACACAGAGATGGCCAAGACGCACATGAAAAGCTGCTCAACATCACTAATTATTAGAGAAATGCAAATCAAAACTACAATGAGGTAAGACCTCACACCTCTTAGAATCGGCATCATAAGATAATCTACAAACAACAAATTCTGGAGAGGGTGTGGACAAAAGGAACACTCTTCCGCTATTGGTGGGAATGTAAATTGATACAGTCACTATGGAGAACAGTATGGAGGTTCCTTTAAAAAACTAAAAAGAGAATTACCATAGGATCCAGCAATCCCACTTCTGGGCATATACCCAGAGAAAACCATAAGTCACAAAGACACATTCACCACAATGTTCATTGCAGCACTATTTACAATAGCCAGGTAATGGAAGCAACCTAAATGCCCACAGACAGGCGAATAGATAAAGATGCGGTACATATATAAAATGGAATATTACTCAGCCATATAAAGGAATGAAACTAGGTCATTTGTACAGAAGTTGATGGATCTAGAGACTGTCATACAGAGTGAAGTAAGTCAGAAAGAGAAAAACAAATATTGTATATAAATGCCTATATGTGGAACCTAGAAAAATGGTACAGATGAACTTGTTTGCAGGGCAGAAATAGAGACACAGAGGTAGAGAACAAACGTATGGACACATATTGGGGGAAGCCATGGGGTGGTGGTGGTGGGATGAGTTGGGAGATTGGGATTGACCTGTATACATGTCTATGCATAAAATAGATAACTAATAATAACCTACTGTATAAAAAAATAAATAAAATTAAATTTCAAAATATTTAAAAATAAAATGTAAAAATAAAACAAAAAAAAAGTTCTTCCATTCACACTGATGTATTTATAAGAATGAATTATTTCCATGCTTATATCTATAAATACATAAAAGAGGAATAAAATGTAACTTGAACCAAAAAAGAAAAAAAAAGCTGAACCTAACAGTTATACAGAGGGAAACACAACCAAGGCACTTGCTCCAGTGGTAAACAATCCTGAAATTGGTCAGAGGTGGGGAATCATCCCCCATACAGCCAGCAGCCTCACCCGCCCACGCAATGAGCGTCCTTATTGCAAAGCTGTGGGACCCTGCCGAGGCCTCTCTGAGTAAACGTGAGCTGAGACAAAGGCCAGCTGCTGCTGAACTGCTCCCACCCTTCCCAGGTGAAACACCTGAATATGTACAAGGGCTTGAAAGCCTAGAGGAAGGGCCGTGGAGCCACACCAGCGACAGCACGCAGGCCAACTTGGTGCCTGCAGGTCAGCCAGGATGGTCTTGGCCACGGGCGCTCTTCTGGAAGCTTTCCATTGCCCTGCCTAAGATACCCCTCCTGTCCCGGCACCCACTCCTTTTTTTCCTTCCTCACCTCAGCACGGAGAGATATTCCAGTGGAAGTTATGGGTGACACATCCTCTTCTTTACAGGTGGCAGCCTGGCAACTCCTGCAGAAAGTCCAGCAGAGCCCCACTCACACCGGGCCACCCACAAAGCCGTGGACCCTCACACCCTCCCACCAGCACAGCCCCGAGACTGCTGACGGGGCAGAGAATATGGAGTCAGGCACAGCTGCAGGGGCTATTGCTGCCTGGAGTGCTGTTTATATTGACCTCAAACCAGGCACACCTGGGGAGGGCTTGCCGGCAGGGTCAGGCTGCCCAGGTCAGCTAATCCTCAGCCCTCAGGGAATCACATTGCAGAAAATGGACCTCGCTAAGACAGAATATTCGCCAAGGAAAAAAAGGACACAATGCCATTTGCAGCACCGTAGATGAGTCTACAGGTAATCACGTGACTTGGTGTAAGTCAGAAAGTGAAAGACACATATCATATCATATCACTTATAGGTGTTACCTATAAATTGATACCAGGGCAGATATTTCCACGGAGAAGGGCAATCACAGATTCATTAAACAAACTTATGGTTCACCAAAGGAAAGGTGTGAGCATTGAATTCATTACGATATTGGGGTTAACAGACATATACAAACACAGTAGACGTATATAATCACCAAAGACCTACGGAGTACCAAGAGAAGACTACTCAACATTCTGTCCCAACGTACATGGGAAAAGGATCCCAGGAAGAACAGAGATATGTATATGTGTAAAAGAACCACCTCTTGCACACCTACAACAAGCTAAACGTTGTACTCAAACTTGCTGTAATAAAAAATAAAGAATTAAAATAAAAACACGAACAAGAAGTAGTGAGACAAACTTGAGGGGCTTTCTCCTGGCACATTCCGTTCTACATTCCAATCTAGAACGCGACTTCCATTGAGGCTCTGCTGCCCTAGTAACCAGATTTGGTAAGGGAGAACTGCTGCCACCTTCTGGCCGTTTCACACAACAGCAGCTTTAATCCCAGCGCTAATGGTCAGTGGATATTCCAAATCATTACAGACCTGTAAATGACACCTGCCCTGAAAACAAATCCTGGGGTCATATATCGACCAAAAAATTCAAAAGACGTCAATATTTCAAAACGACAGTTTCAAGAGGCATATTTCACGCACATTAGTGTTCTGCTTCTTTTGCTTGCTTTCTTTCTTTGTTAAAAAAACGGGAATGGAAAAAGGCAACCCTCAGAATGGGTGAAAACGTTCACAAACGAATCAATGGACAAAGGTTTAATCTCCAATATATATAAACAGCTCATGCAGCTTAATATTAATAAAACAAACAACCCAACACAATAATGGGCAGAAGATCTAAAGAGACGTTTCTTCAAAGAAGACACAGAGATGGCCAAGACGCACATGAAAAGCTGCTCAACATCACTAATTATTAGAGAAATGCAAATCAAAACTACAATGAGGTAAGACCTCACACCTCTTAGAATCGGCATCATAAGATAATCTACAAACAACAAATTCTGGAGAGGGTGTGGACAAAAGGAACACTCTTCCGCTATTGGTGGGAATGTAAATTGATACAGTCACTATGGAGAACAGTATGGAGGTTCCTTTAAAAAACTAAAAAGAGAATTACCATAGGATCCAGCAATCCCACTTCTGGGCATATACCCAGAGAAAACCATAAGTCACAAAGACACATTCACCACAATGTTCATTGCAGCACTATTTACAATAGCCAGGTAATGGAAGCAACCTAAATGCCCACAGACAGGCGAATAGATAAAGATGCGGTACATATATAAAATGGAATATTACTCAGCCATATAAAGGAATGAAACTAGGTCATTTGTACAGAAGTTGATGGATCTAGAGACTGTCATACAGAGTGAAGTAAGTCAGAAAGAGAAAAACAAATATTGTATATAAATGCCTATATGTGGAACCTAGAAAAATGGTACAGATGAACTTGTTTGCAGGGCAGAAATAGAGACACAGAGGTAGAGAACAAACGTATGGACACATATTGGGGGAAGCCATGGGGTGGTGGTGGTGGGATGAGTTGGGAGATTGGGATTGACCTGTATACATGTCTATGCATAAAATAGATAACTAATAATAACCTACTGTATAAAAAAATAAATAAAATTAAATTTCAAAATATTTAAAAATAAAATGTAAAAATAAAACAAAAAAAAAGTTCTTCCATTCACACTGATGTATTTATAAGAATGAATTATTTCCATGCTTATATCTATAAATACATAAAAGAGGAATAAAATGTAACTTGAACCAAAAAAGAAAAAAAAAGCTGAACCTAACAGTTATACAGAGGGAAACACAACCAAGGCACTTGCTCCAGTGGTAAACAATCCTGAAATTGGTCAGAGGTGGGGAATCATCCCCCATACAGCCAGCAGCCTCACCCACCCACGCAATGAGCGTCCTTATTGCAAAGCTGTGGGACCCTGCCGAGGCCTCTCTGAGTAAACGTGAGCTGAGACAAAGGCCAGCTGCTGCTGAACTGCTCCCACCCTTCCCAGGTGAAACACCTGAATATGTACAAGGGCTTGAAAGCCTAGAGGAAGGGCCGTGGAGCCACACCAGCGACAGCACGCAGGCCAACTTGGTGCCTGCAGGTCAGCCAGGATGGTCTTGGCCACGGGCGCTCTTCTGGAAGCTTTCCATTGCCCTGCCTAAGATACCCCTCCTGTCCCGGCACCCACTCCTTTTTTTCCTTCCTCACCTCAGCACGGAGAGATATTCCAGTGGAAGTTATGGGTGACACATCCTCTTCTTTACAGGTGGCAGCCTGGCAACTCCTGCAGAAAGTCCAGCAGAGCCCCACTCACACCGGGCCACCCACAAAGCCGTGGACCCTCACACCCTCCCACCAGCACAGCCCCGAGACTGCTGACGGGGCAGAGAATATGGAGTCAGGCACAGCTGCAGGGGCTATTGCTGCCTGGAGTGCTGTTTATATTGACCTCAACCCAGGCACACCTGGGGAGGGCTTGCCGGAAGGGTCAGGCTGCCCAGGTCAGCTAATCCTCAGCCCTCAGGGAATCACATTGCAGAAAATGGACCTCGCTAAGACAGAATATTCGCCAAGGAGAAAAAGGACACAATGCCATTTGCTGCACCGTAGATGAGTCTAGAGGTAATCACGTGACTTGGAGTAAGTCAGAAAGTGAAAGACACATATCATATCATATCACTTATAGGTGTTACCTATAAATTGATACCAGGGCAGTTATTTCCACGGAGAAGGGGAATCACAGATTCATTAAACAAACTTATGGTTCACCAAAGGAAAGGTGTGAGCATTGAATTCATTACGATATTGGGGTTAACAGACATATACAAACACAGTAGACGTATATAATCAACAAAGACCTACGGAGTACCAAGAGAAGACTACTCAACATTCTGTCATAACGTACATGGGAAAAGGATCCCAGGATGAACAGACATATGTATATGTGTAAAAGAACCACCTCTTGCACACCTACAACAAGCTAAACGTTGTACTCAAACTTGCTGTAATAAAAAATAAAAAATTAAATTAAAAACACGAACAAGAAGTAGTGAGACAAACTTGAGGGGCTCTCTCCTGGCACATTCCGATCTACATTCCAATCTAGAATGCGACTTCCATTGAGGCTCTGCTGCCCTAGTAACCAGATTTGGTAAGGGAGAACTGCTGCCACCTTGTGGCCGTTTCACACAACAGCAGCTTTAATCCCAGCGCTAATGGTCAGTGGAGATTCCAAATCATTACAGGCCTGTAAATGACACCTGCCCTGTAAATAAATCCTGGAGTCATATATCGACCAGAAAATTCAAAAGACGTCCATATTTCAAAACGACAGTTTCAACAGGCATATTTCACCCACATTAGTGTTCTGCTTCTTTTGCTTTCTTTCTTTCTTTGTTAAAAAAACGGGAATGGAATAAGGCAACACTCAGAATGGGCGAAAACGTTCACAAACGAATCAATGGACAAAGGTTTAATCTCCAATACATATAAACAGCTCATGCAGCTTAATATTAATAAAACAAACAACCCAATACAAAAATGGGCAGAAGATCTAAAGAGACGTTTCTTCAAAGAAGACACAGAGATGGCCAAGACGCACATGAAAAGCTGCTCAACATCACTAATTATTAGAGAAATGCAAATCAAAACTACAATGAGGAAAGACCTCACTCCTGTTATAATCGGCATCATCAGATAATCTACAAACAACAAATTCTGGGGAGGGTGTGGACAAAAGGAACCCTCTTCCGCTATTGGTGGAAATGTAAATTGTACAGTCACTATGGAGAACAGTATGGAGGTTCCTTTAGAAAACTAAAAAGAGAATTACCATAGGATCCAGCAATCCCACTTCTGGGCATATACCCAGAGAAAACCATAAATCACAGAGACACATTCACCACAATGTTCATTGCAGCACTATTTACAATAGCCACGTAATGGAAGCAACCTAAATGCCCACAGACAGACGAATGGGTAAAGATGTGGTACATATATAAAATGGAATATTACTCAGCCATAAAAAGGAATGAAACTGGGTCATTTGTAGAGAAGTTGATGGATCTAGAGACTGTCATACAGAGTGAAGTAAGTCAGAAAGAGAAAAACAAATATTGTATATTAATGCCTATATGTGGAACCTAGAAAAATGGTACAGATGAACTGGTTTGCAGGGCAGAAATAGAGACACAGAGGTAGAGAACAAACGTATGGACACAAAGTGGGGGAAGCCATGGGGTGGTGGTGGTGGATGAGTTGGGAGATTGGGATTGACCTGTATACATGTATATGCATAAATTAGATAACTAATAATAACCTACTGTATAAAAAAATAAATAAATATAAATTTCAAAATTTTTAAAAATAAAATGTAAAAATAAAACAGAAAAAAAGTTCTTCCATTCACACTGATGTATTTATAAGAATGAATTACTTCCATGCTTATATCCATAAATACATAAAAGAGGAATAAAATCTAACTTGAACAAAAAAGAAAAAAAAACTGAACCTAACAGTTATACAGAGGAAAACACTACCAAGGCACTTGCTCCAGGGGTAAACAATTCTGAAATTGGTCAGAGGTGGGGATTCATCCCCCATACAGCCAGCAGCCCCGCCCGCCCACGCAAGGAGCGTCCTTATTGCACAGCTGGGGGACCGTGCCGAAGCCTCTGTGAGTAAACGTGAGCTGAGCCCCAGGCCAGCTGCTGCTGAACTGTTCCCACCCATCCCAGGTGAAACGCCTGAATAGGTACAAGGGCTTGAAAGCCTACAGGATGGGCCGTGGAGCTGCACCAGCGACAGCACGCAGGCCAACTTGGTGCCTGCAGGTCAGCCAGGATGGTCCTGGCCACGGGCGCACTTCTGGAAGCTTTCCATTGCCCTGCCTGAGATACCCATCCTGTCCCGGCCCCCACTCCTTTTTTTCCTTACTCGCCTCAGCCCGGAGAGATATTCCAGTGGAAGTTATGGGTGACACATCCTCTTCTTTACAGGTGGCAGCCTGGCAACTCCTGCAGAAAGTCCAGCAGAGCCCCACTCACACCGGGCCACCCACAAAGCCGTGGACCCTCCCACCCTCCCACCAGCACAGCCCCGAGACTGCTGACGGGGCAGAGAATATGGAGCCAGGCACAGCTGCAGGGGCTATTGCTGCCTGGAGTGCTGTTTATATTGACCTCAAACCAGGCACACCTGGGGAGGGCTTGCCGGCAGGGTCAGGCTGCCCAGGTCAGCTAATCCTCAGCCCTCAGGGAATCACATTGCAGAAAATGGACCTCGCTAAGACAGAATATTCGCCAAGGAAAAAAAGGACACAATGCCATTTGCAGCACAGTAGATGAGTCTACAGGTAATCACGTGACTTGGTGTAAGTCAGAAAGTGAAAGACACATATCATATCATATCACTTATAGGTGTTACCTATAAATTGATACCAGGGCAGATATTTCCACGGAGAAGGGCAATCACAGATTCATTAAACAAACTTATGGTTCACCAAAGGAAAGGTGTGAGGATTGAATTCATTACGATATTGGGGTTAACAGACATATACAAACACAGTAGACGTATAGAATCACCAAAGACCTACGGAGTACCAAGAGAAGACTACTCAACATTCTGTCCTAACGTACATGGGAAAAGGATCCCAGGAAGAACAGACATATGTATATGTGTAAAAGAACCACCTCTTGCACACCTACAACAAGCTAAACGTTGTACTCAAACTTGCTGTAATAAAAAATAAAGAATTAAAATAAAAACACGAACAAGAAGTAGTGAGACAAACTTGAGGGGCTTTCTCCTGGCACATTCCGTTCTACATTCCAATCTAGAACGCGACTTCCATTGAGGCTCTGCTGCCCTAGTAACCAGATTTGGTAAGGGAGAACTGCTGCCACCTTCTGGCCGTTTCACACAACAGCAGCTTTAATCCCAGCGCTAATGGTCAGTGGATATTCCAAATCATTACAGGCCTGTAAATGACACCTGCCCTGAAAACAAATCCTGGGGTCATATATCGACCAAAAAATTCAAAAGACGTCCATATTTCAAAACGACAGTTTCAAGAGGCATATTTCACGCACATTAGTGTTCTGCTTCTTTTGCTTGCTTGCTTTCTTTGTTAAAAAAACGGGAATGGAAAAAGGCAACCCTCAGAATGGGCGAAAACGTTCACAAACGAATCAATGGACAAAGGTTTAATCTCCAATATATATAAACAGCTCATGCAGCTTAATATTAATAAAACAAACAACCCAACACAAAAATGGGCAGAAGATCTAAAGAGACGTTTCTTCAAAGAAGACACAGAGATGGCCAAGACGCACATGAAAAGCTGCTCAACATCACTAATTATTAGAGAAATGCAAATCAAAACTACAATGAGGTAAGACCTCACACCTGTTAGAATCGGCATCATCAGATAATCTACAAACAACAAATTCTGGGGAGGGTGTGGACAAAAGGAACACTCTTCCGCTATTGGTGGGAATGTAAATTGATACAGTCACTATGGAGAACAGTATGGAGGTTCCTTTAAAAATCTAAAAAGAGAATTACCATACGATCCAGCAATCCCACTTCTGGGCATATACCCAGAGAATACCATAAGTCACAAAGACACATTCACCACAATGTTCATTGCAGCACTATTTACAATAGCCAGGTAATGGAAGCAACCTAAATGCCCACCGACAGGCGAATAGATAAAGATGTGGTACATATATAAAATGGAATATTACTCAGCCATATAAAGGAATGAAACTAGGTCATTTGTAGAGAAGTTGATGGATCTAGAGACTGTCATACAGAGTGAAGTAAGTCAGAAAGAGAAAAACAAATATTGTATATAAATGCCTATATGTGGAACCTAGAAAAATGGTACAGATGAACTTGTTTGCAGGGCAGAAATAGAGACACAGAGGTAGAGAACAAACGTATGGACATATATTGGGGGAAGCCATGGGGTGCTGGTGGTGGGATGAGTTGGGAGATTGGGATTGACCTGTATACATGTCTATGCATAAAATAGATAACTAATAATAACCTACTGTATAAAAAAATAAATAAAATTAAATTTCAAAATATTTAAAAATAAAATGTAAAAATAAAACAAAAAAAAAGTTCTTCCATTCACACTGATGTATTTATAAGAATGAATTATTTCCATGCTTATATCTATAAATACATAAAAGAGGAATAAAATGTAACTTGAACCAAAAAAGAAAAAAAAAGCTGAACCTAACAGTTATACAGAGGGAAACACAACCAAGGCACTTGCTCCAGTGGTAAACAATTCTGAAATTGGTCAGAGGTGGGGAATCATCCCCCATACAGCCAGCAGCCTCACCCGCCCACGCAATGAGCGTCCTTATTGCAAAGCTGTGGGACCGTGCCGAGGCCTCTCTGAGTAAACGTGAGCTGAGACAAAGGCCAGCTGCTGCTGAACTGCTCCCACCCTTCCCAGGTGAAACACCTGAATATGTACAAGGGCTTGAAAGCCTAGAGGAAGGGCCGTGGAGCCACACCAGCGACAGCACGCAGGCCAACTTGGTGCCTGCAGGTCAGCCAGGATGGTCCTGGCCACGGGCGCTCTTCTGGAAGCTTTCCATTGCCCTGCCTAAGATACCCCTCCTGTCCCGGCACCCACTCCTTTTTTTCCTTCCTCACCTCAGCACGGAGAGATATTCCAGTGGAAGATATGGGTGACACATCCTCTTCTTTACAGGTGGCAGCCTGGCAACTCCTGCAGAAAGTCCAGCAGAGCCCCACTCACACCGGGCCACCCACAAAGCCGTGGACCCTCACACCCTCCCACCAGCACAGCCCCGAGACTGCTGACGGGGCAGAGAATATGGAGTCAGGCACAGCTGCAGGGGCTATTGCTGCCTGGAGTGCTGTTTATATTGACCTCAACACAGGCACACCTGGGGAGGGCTTGCCGGAAGGGTCAGGCTGCCCAGGTCAGCTAATCCTCAGCCCTCAGGGAATCACATTGCAGAAAATGGACCTCGCTAAGACAGAATATTCGCCAAGGAAAAAAAGGACACAATGCCATTTGCAGCACCGTAGATGAGTCTCGAGGTAATCACGTGACTTGGAGTAAGTCAGAAAGTGAAAGACACATATCATATCATATCACTTATAGGTGTTACCTATAAATTGATACCAGGGCAGATATTTCCACGGAGAAGGGCAATCACAGATTCATTAAACAAACTTATGGTTCACCAAAGGAAAGGTGTGAGGATTGAATTCATTACGATATTGGGGTTAACAGACATATACAAACACAGTAGACGTATATAATCACCAAAGACCTACGGAGTACCAAGAGAAGACTACTCAACATTCTGTCCTAACGTACATGGGAAAAGGATCCCAGGAAGAACAGACATATGTATATGTGTAAAAGAACCACCTCTTGCACACCTACAACAAGCTAAACGTTGTACTCAAACTTGCTGTAATAAAAAATAAAGAATTAAAATAAAAACACGAACAAGAAGTAGTGAGACAAACATGAGGGGCTTTCTCCTGGCACATTCCGTTCTACATTCCAATCTAGAACGCGACTTCCATTGAGGCTCTGCTGCCCTAGTAACCAGATTTGGTAAGGGAGAAGTGCTGCCACCTTCTGGCCGTTTCACACAACAGCAGCTTTAATCCCAGCGCTAATGGTCAGTGGATATTCCAAATCATTACAGACCTGTAAATGACACCTGACCTGAAAACAACTCCTGGGGTCATATATCGACCAAAAAATTCAAAAGACGTCCATATTTCAAAACGACAGTTTCAAGAGGCATATTTCACGCACATTAGTGTTCTGCTTCTTTTGCTTGCTTTCTTTCTTTGTTAAAAAAACGGGAATGGAAAAAGGCAACCCTCAGAATGGGTGAAAACGTTCACAAACGAATCAATGGACAAAGGTTTAATCTCCAATATATATAAACAGCTCATGCAGCTTAATATTAATAAAACAAACAACCCAACACAATAATGGGCAGAAGATCTAAAGAGACGTTTCTTCAAAGAAGACACAGAGATGGCCAAGACGCACATGAAAAGCTGCTCAACATCACTAATTATTAGAGAAATGCAAATCAAAACTACAATGAGGTAAGAACTCACACCTCTTAGAATCGGCATCATAAGATAATCTACAAACAACAAATTCTGGAGAGGGTGTGGACAAAAGGAACACTCTTCCGCTATTGGTGGGAATGTAAATTGATACAGTCATTATGGAGAACAGTATGGAGGTTCCTTTAAAAAACTAAAAAGAGAATTACCATAGGATCCAGCAATCCCACTTCCGGGCATATACCCAGAGAAAACCATAAGTCACAAAGACACATTCACCACAATGTTCATTGCAGTACTATTTACAATAGCCAGGTAAGGCAAGCAACCTAAATGGCCACAGAGAGACGAATGGATAAAGATGTGGTACATATATAAAATGGAATATTACTCAGCCATAAAAAGGAATGAAACTAGGTCATTTGTAGAGAAGTTCATGGATCTAGAGACTGTCATACAGAGTGAAGTAAGTCAGAAAGAGAAAAACAAATATTGTATATTAATGCCTATATGTGGAACCTAGAAAAATGGTACAGATGAACTGGTTTGCAGGGCAGGAATAGAGACACAGAGGTAGAGAACAAACGTATAGACATATATTGGGGGAAGCCATGGGGTGGTGGTGGTGGGATGAGTTGGGAGATTGGGATTCACCTGTATAAATGTATATTCATAAAATAGATAACTAATAATAACCAACTGTATAAAAAAAATAAATAAAATGAAATTTCAAAATTTTTAAAAATAAAATGTAAAAATAAAACAGAAAAAAAGTTCTTCCATTCACACTGATGTATTTATAAGAATGAATTATTTCCATGCTTATATCCATAAATACATAAAAGAGGAATAAAATCTAACTTGAACCAAAAAAGAAAAAAAACAAGCTGAACCTAACAGTTATACAGAGGGAAACACAACCAAAGCCCTTGCTCCAGTGGTAAACAATTCTGAAATTGGTCAGAGGTGGGGAATCATCCCCCATACAGCCAGCAGCCCCGCCCGCCCACGCAAGGAGCGTCCTTATTGCAAAGCTGTGGGACCGTGCCGAGGCCTCTGTGAGTAAACGTGAGCTGAGCCCCAGGCCAGCTGCTGCTGAACTGTTCCCACCCTTCCCAGGTGAAACACCTGAATATGTACAAGGCTTGAAAGCCTAGAGGAAGGGCCGTGCAGCCACACCAGCGACAGCACGCAGGCCAACTTGGTGCCTGCAGGTCAGCCTGGATGGTCCTGGACACGGGCGCTCTTCTGGAAGCTTTCCATTGCCCTGCCTGAGATACCCCTCCTGTCCCGGCCCCCACTCCTTTTTTTCCTTCCTCACCTCAGCCCGGAGAGATATTCCAGTGGAAGTTATGTGTGACACATCCTCTTATTTACAGGTGGAAGCCTGGCAACTCCTGCAGAAAGTCCAGCAGAGCCCCACTCACAACGGGCCATCCACAAAGCCGTGGACCCTCACACCCTCCCACCAGCACAGCCCCGAGACTTCTGACGGGGCAGAGAATATGGAGTCAGGCACAGCTGCAGGGGCTATTGCTGCCTGGAGTGCTGTTTATATTGACCTCAACACAGGCACACCTGGGGATGGCTTGCCGGCAGGGTCAGGCTGCCCAGGTCAGCTAATCCTCAGCCCTCAGGGAATCACATTGCAGAAAATGGACCTCGCTAAGACAGAATATTCGCCAAGGAAAAAAAGAACACAATGCCATTTGCAGCACCGTAGATGAGTCTAGAGGTAATCACGTGACTTGGAGTAAGTCAGAAAGTGAAAGACACATATCATATCATATCACTTATAGGTGTTACCTATAAATTGATACCAGGGCAGATATTTCCACGGAGAAGGGCAATCACAGATTCATTAAACAAACTTATGGTTCACCAAAGGAAAGGTGTGAGCATTGAATTCATTACGATATTGGGGTTAACAGACATATACAAACACAGTAGACGTATATAATCACCAAAGACCTACGGAGTACCAAGAGAAGACTACTCAACATTCTGTCATAACGTACATGGGAAAAGGATCCCAGGAAGAACAGACATATGTATATGTGTAAAAGAACCACCTCTTGCACACCTACAACAAGCTAAACGTTGTATTCAAACTTGCTGTCATAAAAAATAAAAAATTAAATTAAAAACACGAACAAGAAGTAGTGAGACAAACTTGAGGGGCTTTCTCCTGGCACATTCCGTTCTACATTCCAATCTAGAACGCGACATCCTTTGAGGCTCTGCTGCCCTAGTAACCAGATTTGGTAAGGGAGAACTGCTGCCACCTTGTGGCCGTTTCACACAACAGCAGCTTTAATCACAGCGCTAATGGTCAGGGGATATTCCAAATCATTACAGGCCTGTAAATGACACCTGCCCTGAAAACAAATCCTGGGGTCATATATCGACCAAAAAATTCAAAAGACGTCCATATTTCAAAACGACAGTTTCAAGAGGCATATTTCACGCACATTAGTGTTCTGCTTCTTTTGCTTGCTTTCTTTCTTTGTTAAAAAAACGGGAATGGAAAAAGGCAACCCTCAGAATGGGCGAAAACGTTCACAAACGAATCAATGGACAAAGGTTTAATCTCCAATACATATAAACAGCTCATGCAGCTTAATATTAATAAAACAAACAACCCAATACAAAAATGGGCAGAAGATCTAAAGAGACGTTTCTTCAAAGAAGACACAGAGATGGCCAAGACGCACATGAAAAGCTGCTCAACATCACTAATTATTAGAGAAATGCAAATCAAAACTACAATGAGGTAAGACCTCACACCTGTTAGAATCGGCATCATCAGATAATCTACAAACAACAAATTCAGGGGAGGGTGTGGACAAAAGGAACACTCTTCCGCTATTGGTGGGAATGTAAATTGATACAGTCACTATGGAGAACAGTATGGAGGTTCCTTTAAAAATCTAAAAAGAGAATTACCATACGATCCAGCAATCCCACTTCTGGGCATATACCCAGAGAAAACCATAAGTCACAAAGACACATTCACCACAATGTTCATTGCAGCACTATTTACAATAGCCAGGTAATGGAAGC
This sequence comes from Mesoplodon bidens, assembly GCF_964165515.1. Classification (NCBI taxonomy): domain Eukaryota; kingdom Metazoa; phylum Chordata; class Mammalia; order Artiodactyla; family Ziphiidae; genus Mesoplodon; species Mesoplodon bidens. The sequence continues at coordinate 32,461 of NW_027671204.1, forward strand.
AACCTAAATGCCCACCGACAGGCGAATAGATAAAGATGTGGTACATATATAAAATGGAATATTACTCAGCCATAAAAAGGAATGAAACTAGGTCATTTGTAGGGAAGTTGATGGATCTAGAGACTGTCATACAGAGTGAAGTAAGTCAGAAAGAGAAAAACAAATATTGTATATAAATGCCTATATGTGGAACCTAGAAAAATGGTACAGATGAACTTGTTTGCAGGGCAGAAATAGAGACACAGAGGTAGAGAACAAACGTATGGACACATATTGGGGGAAACCATGGGGTGCTGGTGGTGGGATGAGTTGGGAGATTGGGATTGACCTGTATACATGTCTATGCATAAAATAGATAACTAATAATAACCTACTGTATAAAAAAATAAATAAAATTAAATTTCAAAATATTTAAAAATAAAATGTAAAAATAAAACAAAAAAAAGTTCTTCCATTCACACTGATGTATTTATAAGAATGAATTATTTCCATGCTTATATCTATAAATACATAAAAGAGGAATAAAATGTAACTTGAACCAAAAAAGAAGAAAAAAGCTGAACCTAACAGTTATACAGAAGGAAACACAACCAAGGCACTTGCTCCAGTGGTAAACAATTCTGAAATTGGTCAGAGGTGGGGAATCATCCCCCATACAGCCAGCAGCCTCACCCGCCCACGCAATGAGCGTCCTTATTGCAAAGCTGTGGGATCATGCCGAGGCCTTTGTGAGTAAACGTGAGCTGAGCCCCAGCCCAGCTGCTGCTGAACTGTTCCCACCCTTCCCAGGTGAAACACCTGAATATGTACAAGGGCTTGAAAGCCTAGAGGAAGGGCCGTGCAGCCACACCAGCGACAGCACGCAGGCCAACTTGGTGCCTGCAGGTCAGCCAGGATGGTCCTGGCCACGGGCGCTCTTCTGGAAGCTTTCCATTGCCCTGCCTGAGATACCCCTCCTGTCCCGGCACCCACTCCTTTTTTTCCTTCCTCACCTCAGCACGGAGAGATATTCCAGTGGAAGTTATGGGTGACACATCCTCTTCTTTACAGGTGGCAGCCTGGCAACTCCTGCAGAAAGTCCAGCAGAGCCCCACTCACACCGGGCCACCCACAAAGCCGTGGACCCTCACACCCTCCCACCAGCACAGCCCCGAGACTGCTGACGGGGCAGAGAATATGGAGTCAGGCACAGCTGCAGGGGCTATTGCTGCCTGGAGTGCTGTTTATATTGACCTCAACCCAGACACACCTGGGGATGGCTTGCCGGCAGGGTCAGGCTGCCCAGGTCAGCTAATCCTCAGCCCTCAGGGAATCACATTGCAGAAAATGGACCTCGCTAAGACAGAATATTCGCCAAGGAAAAAAAGGACACAATGCCATTTGCAGCACCGTAGATGAGTCTCGAGGTAATCACGTGACTTGGAGTAAGTCAGAAAGTGAAAGACACATATCATATCATATCACTTATAGGTGTTACCTATAAATTGATACCAGGGCAGATATTTCCACGGAGAAGGGCAATCACAGATTCATTAAACAAACATATGGTTCACCAAAGGAAAGGTGTGAGCATTGAATTCATTACGATATTGGGGTTAACAGACATATACAAACACAGTAGACGTATATAATCACCAAAGACCTACGGAGTACCAAGAGAAGACTACTCAACATTCTGTCATAACGTACATGGGAAAAGGATCCCAGGAAGAACAGACATATGTATATGTGTAAAAGAACCACCTCTTGCACACCTACAACAAGCTAAACGTTGTATTCAAACTTGCTGTCATAAAAAATAAAAAATTAAATTAAAAACACGAACAAGAAGTAGTGAGACAAACTTGAGGGGCTTTCTCCTGGCACATTCCGTTCTACATTCCAATCTAGAACGCGACTTCCTTTGAGGCTCTGCTGCCCTAGTAACCAGATTTGGTAAGGGAGAACTGCTGCCACCTTGTGGCCGTTTCACACAACAGCAGGTTTAATGCCAGCGCTAATGGTCAGTGGATATTCCAAATCATTACAGGCCTGTAAATGACACCTGCCCTGAAAACAAATCCTGGGGTCATATATCGACCAAAAAATTCAAAAGACGTCCATATTTCAAAACGACAGTTTCAAGAGGCATATTTCACGCACATTAGTGTTCTGCTTCTATTGCTTGCTTTCTTTCTTTGTTAAAAAAACGGGAATGGAAAAAGGCAACCCTCAGAATGGGCGAAAACGTTCACAAACGAATCAATGGACAAAGGTTTAATCTCCAATATATATAAACAGCTCATGCAGCTTAATATTAATAAAACAAACAACCCAACACAAAAATGGGCAGAAGATCTAAAGAGACGTTTCTTCAAAGAAGACACAGAGATGGCCAAGACGCACATGAAAAGCTGCTCAACATCACTAATTATTAGAGAAATGCAAATCAAACTACAATGAGGTAAGACCTCACACCTGTTAGAATCGGCATCATCAGATAATCTACAAACAACAAATTCAGGGGAGGGTGTGGACAAAAGGAACACTCTTCCGCTATTGGTGGGAATGTAAATTGATACAGTCACTATGGAGAACAGTATGGAGGTTCCTTTAAAAATCTAAAAAGAGAATTACCATACGATCCAGCAATCCCACTTCTGGGCATATACCCAGAGAAAACCATAAGTCACAAAGACACATTCACCACAATGTTCATTGCAGCACTATTTACAATAGCCAGGTAATGGAAGCAACCTAAATGCCCACCGACAGGCGAATAGATAAAGATGTGGTACATATATAAAATGGAATATTACTCAGCCATAAAAAGGAATGAAACTAGGTCATTTGTAGAGAAGTTGATGGATCTAGAGACTGTCATACAGAGTGAAGTAAGTCAGAAAGAGAAAAACAAATATTGTATATAAATGCCTATATGTGGAACCTAGAAAAATGGTACAGATGAACTTGTTTGCAGGGCAGAAATAGAGACACAGAGGTAGAGAACAAACGTATGGACACATATTGGGGGAAGCCATGGGGTGCTGGTGGTGGGATGAGTTGGGAGATTGGGATTGACCTGTATACATGTCTATGCATAAAATAGATAACTAATAATAACCTACTGTATAAAAAAATAAATAAAATTAAATTTCAAAATATTTAAAAATAAAATGTAAAAATAAAACAAAAAAAAGTTCTTCCATTCACACTGATGTATTTATAAGAATGAATTATTTCCATGCTTATATCTATAAATACATAAAAGAGGAATAAAATGTAATTTGAACCAAAAAAGAAGAAAAAAGCTGAACCTAACAGTTATACAGAGGGAAACACAACCAAGGCACTTGCTCCAGTGGTAAACAATTCTGAAATTGGTCAGAGGTGGGGAATCATCCCCCATACAGCCAGCAGCCTCACCCGCCCACGCAATGAGCGTCCTTATTGCAAAGCTGTGGGATCATGCCGAGGCCTTTGTGAGTAAACGTGAGCTGAGCCCCAGGCCAGCAGCTGCTGAACTGTTCCCACCCTTCCCAGGTGAAACACCTGAATATGTACAAGGGCTTGAAAGCCTAGAGGAAGGGCCGTGCAGCCACACCAGCGACAGCACGCAGGCCAACTTGGTGCCTGCAGGTCAGCCAGGATGGTCCTGGCCACGGGCGCTCTTCTGGAAGATTTCCATTGCCCTGCCTGAGATACCCCTCCTGTCCCGGCACCCACTCCTTTTTTTCCTTCCTCACCTCAGCACGGAGAGATATTCCAGTGGAAGTTATGGGTGACACATCCTCTTCTTTACAGGTGGCAGCCTGGCAACTCCTGCAGAAAGTCCAGCAGAGCCCCACTCACACCGGGCCACCCACAAAGCCGTGGACCCTCACACCCTCCCACCAGCACAGCCCCGAGACTGCTGACGGGGCAGAGAATATGGAGTCAGGCACAGCTGCAGGGGCCATTGCTGCCTGGAGTGCTGTTTATATTGACCTCAACACAGGCACACCTGGGGAGGGCTTGCCGGCAGGGTCAGGCTGCCCAGGTCAGCTAATCCTCAGCCCTCAGGGAATCACATTGCAGAAAATGGACCTCGCTAAGACAGAATATTCGCCAAGGAAAAAAAGGACACAATGCCATTTGCAGCACCGTAGATGAGTCTAGAGGTAATCACGTGACTTGGAGTAAGTCAGAAAGTGAAAGACACATATCATATCCTATCACTTATAGGTGTTACCTATAAATTGATACCAGGGCAGATATTTCCACGGAGAAGGGCAATCACAGATTCATTAAACAAACTTATGGTTCACCAAAGGAAAGGTGTGAGGATTGAATTCATTACGATATTGGGGTTAACAGACATATACAAACACAGTAGACGTATATAATCACCAAAGACCTACGGAGTACCAAGAGAAGACTACTCAACATTCTGTCCTAACGTACATGGGAAAAGGATCCCAGGAAGAACAGACATATGTATATGTGTAAAAGAACCACCTCTTGCACACCTACAACAAGCTAAACGTTGTACTCAAACTTGCTGTAATAAAAAATAAAGAATTAAAATAAAAACCCGAACAAGAAGTAGTGAGACAAACTTGAGGGGCTTTCTCCTGGCACATTCCGTTCTACATTCCAATCTAGAACGCGACTTCCATTGAGGCTCTGCTGCCCTAGTAACCAGATTTGGTAAGGGTGAACTGCTGCCACCTTGTGGCCGTTTCCCACAACAGCAGCTTTAATCCCAGCGCTAATGGTCAGTGGATATTCCAAATCATTACAGGCCTGTAAATGACACCTGCCCTGAAAACAAATCCTGGGATCATATATCGACCAAAAAATTCAAAAGACGTCCATATTTCAAAACGACAGTTTCAAGAGGCATATTTCACGCACATTAGTGTTCTGCTTCTTTTGCTTGCTTTCTTTCTTTGTTAAAAAAACGGGAATGGAAAAAGGCAACCCTCAGAATGGGCGAAAACGTTCACAAACGAATCAATGGACAAAGGTTTAATCTCCAATATATATAAACAGCGCATGCAGCTTAATATTAATAAAACAAACAACCCAACACAAAAATGGGCAGAAGATCTAAAGAGACGTTTCTTCAAAGAAGACACAGAGATGGCCAAGACGCACATGAAAAGCTGCTAAACATCACTAATTATTAGAGAAATGCAAATCAAAACTACAATGAGGTAAGACCTCACACCTGTTAGAATCGGCATCATCAGATAATATACAATCAACAAATTCTGGGGACGGTGTGGACAAAAGGAACCCTCTTCTGCTATTGGTGGGAATGTAAATTGATACAGTCACTATGGAGAACAGTATGGAGGTTCCTTTAAAAAACTAAAAAGAGAATTACCATAGGATCCAGCAATCCCACTTCTGGGCATATACCCAGAGAAAACCATAAATCACAAAGACACGTTCACCACAATGTTCTTTGCAGCACTATTTACAATAGCCAGGTAAAGGAAGCAACATAAATGCCCACCGACAGGCGAATAGATAAAGATGTGGTACATATATAAAATGGAATATTACTCAGCCATAAAAAGGAATGAAACTAGGTCATTTGTAGAGAAGTTGAAGGATCTAGAGACTGTCATACAGAGTGAAGTAAGTCAGAAAGAGAAAAACAAATATTGTATATTAATGCCTATATGTGGAACCTAGAAAAATGGTACAGATGAACTGGTTTGCAGGGAAGAAATAGAGACACAGAGGTAGAGAACAAACGTATGGACACATATTGGGGGAAGCCATGGGGTGGTGGTGGTGGGATGAGTTGGGAGATTGGGATTCACCTGTATACATGTATATTCATAAAATAGATAACTAATAATAACCTACTGTATAAAAAAAATAAATAAAATTAAATTTCAAAATTTTTAAAAATAAAATGTAAAAATAAAACAGAAAAAAAGTTCTTCCATTCACACTGATGTATTTATAAGAATGAACTATTTCCATGCTTATATCCATAAATACATAAAAGAGGAATAAAATCTAAGTTGAACCAAAAAAGAAAAATAAAAAAACTGAACCTAACAAGTTATACAGAGGAAAACACTACCAAGGCACTTGCTCCAGTGGTAAACAATTCTGATATTGGTCAGAGGTGGGGAATCATCCCCCATACAGCCAGAAGCCCCGCCCGCCCACGCAAGGAGCGTCCTTATTGCAAAGCTGTGGGACCGTGCCGAGCCCTCTGTGAGTAAACGTGAGCTGAGCCCCAGGCGAGCTGCTGCTGAACTGTTCCCACCCTTCCCAGGTTAAACACCTGAATATGTACAAGGGCTTGAAAGCCTAGAGGAAGGGCCGTGGAGCCACACCAGCGACAGCACGCAGGCCAACTTGGTGCCTGCAGGTCAGCCAGGATGGTCCTGGCCACGGGCGCTCTTCTGGAAGCTTTCCATTGCCCTGCCTGAGATACCCATCCTGTCCCGGCCCCCACTCCTTTTTTTCCTTCCTCACCTCAGCCCGGAGAGATATTCCAGTGGAAGTTATGGGTGACACATCCTCTTCTTTACAGGTGGCAGCCTGGCAACTCCTGCAGAAAGTCCAGCACAGCCCAACTCACACCGGGCCACCTACAAAGCCGTGGACCCTCACACCTCCCACCAGCACAGCCCCGAGACTGCTGACGGGGCAGAGAATATGGAGTCAGGCACAGCTGCAGGGGCTATTGCTGCCTGGAGTGTTGTTTATATTGACCTCAACCCAGGCACACCTGGGGAGGGCTTGCCGGCAGGGTCAGGCTGCCCAGGTCAGCTAATCCTCAGCCCTCAGGGAATCACATTGCAGAAAATGGACCTCGCTAAGACAGAATATTCGCCAAGGAAAAAAAGGACACAATGCCATTTGCAGCACCGTAGATGAGTCTCGAGGTAATCACGTGACTTGGAGTAAGTCAGAAAGTGAAAGACACATATCATATCCTATCACTTATAGGTGTTACCTATAAATTGATACCAGGGCAGATATTTCCACGGAGAAGGGCAATCACAGATTCATTAAACAAACTTATGGTTCACCAAAGGAAAGGTGTGAGGATTGAATTCATTACGATATTGGGGTTAACAGACATATACAAACACAGTAGACGTATATAATCACCAAAGACCTACGGAGTACCAAGAGAAGACTACTCAACATTCTGTCCTAACGTACATGGGAAAAGGATCCCAGGAAGAACAGACATATGTATATGTGTAAAAGAACCACCTCTTGCACACCTACAACAAGCTAAACGTTGTACTCAAACTTGCTGTAATAAAAAATAAAGAATTAAAATAAAAACCCGAACAAGAAGTAGTGAGACAAACTTGAGGGGCTTTCTCCTGGCACATTCCGTTCTACATTCCAATCTAGAACGCGACTTCCATTGAGGCTCTGCTGCCCTAGTAACCAGATTTGGTAAGGGTGAACTGCTGCCACCTTGTGGCCGTTTCACACAACAGCAGCTTTAATCCCAGCGCTAATGGTCAGTGGATATTCCAAATCGTTACAGGCCTGTAAATGACACCTGCCCTGAAAACAAATCCTGGGATCATATATCGACCAAAAAATTCAAAAGACGTCCATATTTCAAAACGACAGTTTCAAGAGGCATATTTCACGCACATTAGTGTTCTGCTTCTTTTGCTTGCTTTCTTTCTTTGTTAAAAAAACGGGAATGGAAAAAGGCAACCCTCAGAATGGGCGAAAACGTTCACAAACGAATCAATGGACAAAGGTTTAATCTCCAATATATATAAACAGCGCATGCAGCTTAATATTAATAAAACAAACAACCCAACACAAAAATGGGCAGAAGATCTAAAGAGACGTTTCTTCAAAGAAGACACAGAGATGGCCAAGACGCACATGAAAAGCTGCTCAACATCACTAATTATTAGAGAAATGCAAATCAAAACTACAATGAGGTAAGACCTCACACATCTTAGAATCGGCATCATCAGATAATCTACAAACAACAAATTCTGGAGTGGGTGTGAACAAAAGGAACACTCTTCCGCTATTGGTGGGAATGTAAATTGATACAGTCACTATGGAGAACAGTATGGAGGTTCCTTTAAAAAACTAAAAAGAGAATTACCATAGGATCCAGCAATCCCACTTCTGGGCATATACCCAGAGAAAACCATAAATCACAGAGACACATTCACCACAATGTTCATTGCAGCACTATTTACAATAGCCAGGTTATGGAAGCAACATAAATGCCCACAGACAGACGAATGGATAAAGATGTGGTACATATATAAAATGGAATATTACTCAGCCATAAAAAGGAATGAAACTGGGTCATTTGTAGAGAAGTTGATGGATCTAGAGACTGTCATACAGAGTCAAGTAAGCCAGAAGGAGAAAAACAAATATTGTATATTAATGCCTATATGTGGAACCTAGAAAAATGGTAGAGATGAACTGGTTTGCAGGGCAGAAATAGAGACACAGAGGTAGAGAACAAACGTATGGACACAAAGTGGGGGAAGCCATGGGGTGGTGGTGGTGGGATGAGTTGGGAGATTAGGATTGACCTGTATACATGTCTATGCATAAAATAGATAACTAATAATAACCTACTGTATAAAAAAATAACTAAAATTAAATTTCAAAATTTTAAAAAATAAAATGTAAAAATAAAACAGAAAAAAAGTTCTTCCATTCACACTGATGTATTTATACAAATGAATTATTTCCATGCTTATATCTATAAATACATAAATGAGGAATAAAATCTAACTTGAACCAAAAAAGAAAAAAAAAACTGAACCTAACAGTTATACAGAGGAACACACTACCAAGGCACTTGCTCCAGTGGTAAACAATTCTGAAATTGGTCAGAGGTGGGGAATCATCTCCCATACAGCCAGCAGCCCCGCCCACCCATGCAAGGTGCATCCTCATTGCAAAGCTGGGAGACCGTGCCGAGGCCTCTGTGAGTAAACGTGAGCTGAGCCCCAGGCCAGATGCTGCTGAACTGTTCCCACCCTTCCCAGGTGAAACACCTGAATATGTACAAGGGCTTGAAAGCCTAGAGGAAGGGCCGTGGAGCCACACCAGCGACAGCACGCAGGCCAACTTGGTGCCTGCAGGTCAGCCAGGATGGTACTGGCCACGGGCGCTCTTCTGGAAGCTTTCTATTGCCCTGCCTGAGATACCCCTCCTGTCCCAGCCCCCACTCCTTTTTTTCCTTCCTCACCTCAGCCCGGAGAGATATTCCAGTGGAAGTTATGGGTGACATATCCTCTTCTTTACAGGTGGCAGCCTGGCAACTCCTGCAGAAAGTCCAGCAGAGCCCCACTCACACCGGGCCACCCACAAAGCCGTGGACCCTCACACCCTCCCACCAGCACAGCCCCGAGACTGCTGACGGGGCAGAGAATATGGAGTCAGGCACAGCTGCAGGGGCTATTGCTGTCTGGAGTGCTGTTTATATTGACCTCAACCCAGGCACACCTGGGGAGGGCTTGCCGGCAGGGTCAGGCTGCCCAGGTTAGCTAATACTCAGCCCTCAGGGAATCAAATTGCAGAATATGGACCTCGCTAAGACAGAATATTCGCCAAGGAGAAAAAGGACACAATGCCATTTGCAGCACCGTAGATGAGTCTCGAGGTAATCACGTGACTTGGAGTAAGTCAGAAAGTGAAAGACACATATCATATCATATCACTTATAGGTGTTACCTATAAATTGATACCAGGGCAGATATTTCCACGGAGAAGGGCAATCACAGATTCATTAAACAAACTTATGGTTCACCAAAGGAAAGGTGTGAGGATTGAATTCATTACGATATTGGGTTTAACAGACATATACAAACACAGTAGACGTATATAATCACCAAAGACCTACGGAGTACCAAGAGAAGACTACTCAACATTCTGTCATAACGTACATGGGAAAAGGATCCCAGGAAGAACAGACATATGTATATGTGTAAAAGAACCACCTCTTGCACACCTACAACAAGCTAAACGTTGTACTCAAACTTGCTGTAATAAAAAATAAAAAATTAAATTAAAAACACGAACAAGAAGTAGTGAGACAAACTTGAGGGGCTTTCTCCTGGCACATTCCGTTCTACATTCCAATCTAGAACACGACTTCCATTGAGGCTCTGCTGCCCTAGTAATCAGATTTGGTAAGGGAGAACTGCTGCCACCTTGTGGCCGTTTCACACAACTGCAGGTTTAATGCCAGCGCTAATGGTCAGTGGATATTCCAAATCATTACAGGCCTGTAAATGACACCTGCCCTGAAAACAAATCCTGGGGTCACATATCGACCAAAAAATTCAAAAGACGTCCATATTTCAAAACGACAGTTTCAAGAGGCATATTTCACGCACATTATTTTTCTGCTTCTTTTGCTTTCTTTCTTTCTTTGTTAAAAAAAACGGGAATGGAAAAAGGCAACCCTCAGATTGGGCGAAAACGTTCACAAACGAATCAATGGACAAAGGTTTGATCTCCAATATATATAAACAGCTCATGCAGCTTAATATTAATAAAACAAACAACCCAATACAAAAATGGGCAGAAGATCTAAAGAGACGTTTCTTCAAAGAAGACACAGAGATGGCCAAGACGCACATGAAAAGTTGCTCAACATCACTAATTATTAGAGAAATGCAAATCAAAACTACAATGAGGTAAGACCTCACACCTGTTAGAATCGGCATCATCAGATAATCTACAAACAACAAATTCTGGGGAGGGTGTGGACAAAAGGAACCCTCTTCCGCTATTGGTGGGAATGTAAATTTATACAGTCACTATGGAGAACAGTATGGAGGTTCCTTTAAAAAACTAAAAAGAGAATTACCATAGGATCCAGCAATCCCACTTCTGGGCATATACGCAGAGAAAACCATAAATCACAGAGACACATTCACCAAAATGTTCATTGCAGCACTATTTACAATAGCCAGATTATGGAAGCAACATAAGTGCCCACAGACAGACGAATGGATAAAGATGTGGTACATATATAAAATGGAATATTACTCAGCCATAAAAAGGAATGAAACTGGGTCATTTGTAGAGAAGTTGATGGATCTAGAGACTGTCATACAGAGTGAAGGAAGTCAGAAAGAGAAAAACAAATATTGTATATTAATGCCTATATGTGGAACCTAGAAAAATGGTAGAGATGAACTGGTTTGCAGGGCAGAAATAGAGACACAGAGGTAGAGAACAAACGTATGGACACAAAGTGGGGGAAGCCATGGGGTGGTAGTGGTGGGATGAGTTGGGAGATTAGGATTGACCTGTATACATGTCTATGCATAAAATGGATAACTAATAATAACCTACTGTATAAAAAAATAACTAAAATTAAATTCCAAAATTTTAAAAAATATAATGTAAAAATAAAACAGAAAAAAAGTTCTTCCATTCACACTAATGTATTTATACGAATGAATTATTTCCATGCTTATATCTATAAATACATAAATGAGGAATAAAATCAAACTTGAACCAAAAAAGAAAAAAAAAACAGAACCTAACAGTTATACAGAGGAAAACACTACCAAGGCACTTGCTCCAGTGGTAAACAATTCTGAAATTGGTTAGAGGTGGGGAATCATCTCCCATACAGCCAGCAGCCCCGCCCGCCCACGCAAGGAGCATCCTCATTGCAAAGCTGGGAGACCGTGCCGAGGCCTCTGTGAGTAAACGTGAGCTGAGCCCCAGGCCAGATGCTGCTGAACTGTTCCCACCCTTCCCAGGTGAAACACCTGAATATGTACAAGGGCTTGAAAGCCTAGAGGAAGGGCCGTGGAGCCACAGCAGCGACAACACGCAGGCCAACTTGGTGCCTGCAGGTCAGCCAGGATGGTACTGGCCACGGGCGCTCTTCTGGAAGCTTTCTATTGCCCTGCCTGAGATACCCCTCCTTTCCCGGCCCCCACTCCTTTTTTTCCTTCCTCACCTCAGGCCGGAGAGATATTCCAGTGGATGTTATGGGTGACACATCCTCTTCTTTACAGTTGGCAGCCTGGCAACTCCTGCCGAAAGTCCAGCAGAGCCCCACTCACACCGGGCCACCCACAAAGCCGTGGACCCTCACACCCTCCCACCAGCACAGCCCCGAGGCTGCTGACGGGGCAGAGAATATGGAGTCAGGCACAGCTGCAGGGGCTATTGCTGCCTGGAGTGCTGTTTATATTGACCTCAACCCAGGCACACCTGGGGAGGGCTTGCCGGCAGGGTCAGGCTGCCCAGGTCAGCTAATCCTCAGCCCTCAGGGAATCACATTGCAGAAAATGGACCTCGCTAAGACAGAATATTCGCCAAGGAGAAAAAGGACACAATGCCATTTGCAGCACCGTAGATGAGTCTCGAGGTAATCACGTGACTTGGAGTAAGTCAGAAAGTGAAAGACACATATCATATCATATCACTTATAGGTGTTACCTATAAATTGATATCAGGGCAGATATTTCCACGGAGAAGGGCAATCACAGATTCATTAAACAAACTTATGGTTCACCAAAGGAAAGGTGTGAGGATTGAATTCATTACGATATTGGGGTTAACAGACATATAAAAACACAGTAGGCGTATATAATCACCAAAGACCTACGGAGTACCAAGAGAAGACTACTCAACATTCTGTCATAACGTACATGGGAAAAGGATCCCAGGAAGAACAGACATATGTATATGTGTAAAAGAACCACCTCTTGCACACCTACAACAAGCTAAACGTTGTACTCAAACTTGCTGTAATAAAAAATAAAAAATTAAATTAAAAACACGAACAAGAAGTAGTGAGACAAACTTGAGGGGCTTTCTCCTGGCACATTCCGTTCTACATTCCAATCTAGAACACGACTTCCATTGAGGCTCTGCTGCCCTAGTAACCAGATTTGGTAAGGGAGAACTGCTGCCACCTTGTGGCCGTTTCACACAACTGCAGGTTTAATGCCAGCGCTAATGGTCAGTGGATATTCCAAATCATTACAGGCCTGTAAATGACACCTGCCCTGAAAACAAATCCTGGGGTCACATATCGACTAAAAAATTCAAAAGACGTCCATATTTCAAAACGACAGTTTCAAGAGGCATATTTCACGCACATTAGTGTTCTGCTTCTTTTGCTTTCTTTCTTTCTTTGTTAAAAAAAACGGGAATGGAAAAAGGCAACCCTCAGAATGGGCGAAAACGTTCACAAATTAATCAATGGACAAAGGTTTAATCTCCAATATATATAAACAGCTCATGCAGCTTAATATTAATAAAACAAACAACCCAATACAAAAATGGGCAGAAGATCTAAAGAGACGTTTCTTCAAAGAAGACACAGAGATGGCCAAGACGCACATGAAAAGCTGCTCAACATCACTAATTATTAGAGAAATGCAAATCAAAACTACAATGAGGTAAGACCTCACACCTGTTAGAATCGGCATCATCACATAATCTACAAACAACAAATTCTGGGGAGGGTGTGGACAAAAGGAACCCTCTTCCGCTATTGGTGGGAATGTAAATTGATACAGTCACTATGGAGAACAGTATGGAGGTTCCTTTAAAAAACTAAAAAGAGAATTACCATAGGATCCAGCAATCCCACTTCTGGGCATATACCCAGAGAAAACCATAAATCACAGAGACACATGCACCACAATGTTCATTGCAGTACTATTTACAATAGCCAGGTTATGGAAGCAACCTAAATGCCCACAGACAGACGCATGGATTAAGATGTGGTACATATATAAAATGGAATATTACTCAGCCATAAAAAGGAATGAAACTGGGTCATTTGTAGAGAAGTTGATGGATCTAGAGACTGTCATACAGAGTGAAGTAAGCCAGAAAGAGAAAAACAAATATTGTATATTAATGCCTATATGTGGAACCTAGAAAAATGGTAGAGATGAACTGGTTTGCAGGGCAGAAATAGAGACACAGAGGTAGAGAACAAACGTATGGTCACAAAGTGGGGGAAGCCATGGGGTGGTAGTGGTGGGATGAGTTGGGAGATTAGGATTGACCTGTATACATGTCTATGCATAAAATGGATAACTAATAATAACCTACTGTATAAAAAAATAACTAAAATTAAATTTCAAAATTTTAAAAAATATAATGTAAAAATAAAACAGAAAAAAAGTTCTTCCATTCACACTAATGTATTTATACGAATGAATTATTTCCATGCTTATATCTATAAATACATAAATGAGGAATAAAATCTAACTTGAACCAAAAAAGAAAAAAAAAAACTGAACCTAACAGTTATACAGAGGAAAACACTACCAAGGCACTTGCTCCAGTGGTAAACAATTCTGAAATTGGTCAGAGGTGGGGAATCATCTCCCATACAGCCAGCAGCCCCGCCCGCCCACGCAAGGAGCATCCTCATTGCAAAGCTGGGAGACCGTGCCGAGGCCTCTGTGAGTAAACGTGAGCTGAGCCCCAGGCCAGATGCTGCTGAACTGTTCCCACCCTTCCCAGGTGAAACACCTGAATATGTACAAGGGCTTGAAAGCCTAGAGGAAGGGCCGTGGAGCCACACCAGCGACAGCACGCAGGCCAACTTGGTGCCTGCAGGTCAGCCAGGATGGTCCTGGCCACGGGCGCTCTTCTGGAAGCTTTCTATTGCCCTGCCTGAGATACCCCTCCTGTCCCGGCCCCCACTCCTTTTTTTCCTTCCTCACCTCAGCCCGGAGAGATATTCCAGTGGAAGTTATGGGTGACACATCCTCTTCTTTACAGGTGGCAGCCTGGCAACTCCTGCCGAAAGTCCAGCAGAGCCCCACTCACACCGGGCCACCCACAAAGCCGTGGACCCTCAAACCCTCCCACCAGCACAGCCCCGAGACTGCTGACGGGGCAGAGGATATGGAGTCAGGCACAGCTGCAGGGGCTATTGCTGCCTGGAGTGCTGTTTATATTGACCTCAACCCAGGCACACCTGGGGAGGGCTTGCCGGCAGGGTCAGGCTGCCCAGGTTAGCTAATCCTCAGCCCTCAGGGAATCACATTGCAGAATATGGACCTCGCTAAGACAGAATATTCGCCAAGGAGAAAAAGGACACAATGCCATTTGCAGCACCGTAGATGAGTCTCGAGGTAATCACGTGACTTGGAGTAAGTCAGAAAGTGAAAGACACATATCATATCATATCACTTATAGGTGTTACCTATAAATTGATACCAGGGCAGATATTTCCACGGAGAAGGGCAATCACAGATTCATTAAACAAACTTATGGTTCACCAAAGGAAAGGTGTGAGGATTGAATTCATTATGATATTGGGGTTAACAGACATATACAAACACAGTAGACGTATAGAATCACCAAAGACCTACGGAGTACCAAGAGAAGACTACTCAACATTCTGTCATAACGTACATGGGAAAAGGATCCCAGGAAGAACAGACATATGTATATGTGTAAAAGAACCACCTCTTGCACACCTACAACAAGCTAAACGTTGTACTCAAACTTGCTGTAATAAAAAATAAAAAATTAAATTAAAAACACGAACAAGAAGTAGTGAGACAAACTTGAGGGGCTTTCTCCTGGCACATTCCGTTCTACATTCCAATCTAGAACACGACTTCCATTGAGGCTCTGCTGCCCTAGTAACCAGATTTGGTAAGGGAGAACTGCTGCCACCTTGTGGCCGTTTCACACAACTGCAGGTTTAATGCCAGCGCTAATGGTCAGTGGATATTCCAAATCATTACAGGCCTGTAAATGACACCTGCCCTGAAAACAAATCCTGGGGTCATATATCGACCAAAAAATTCCAAAGACGTCCATATTTCAAAACGACAGTTTCAAGAGGCATATTTCACGCACATTAGTGTTCTGCTTCTTTTGCTTTCTTTCTTTCTTTGTTAAAAAAAACGGGAATGGAGAAAGGCAACCCTCAGAATGGGCGAAAACGTTCACAAACGAATCAATGGACAAAGGTTTAATCTCCAATATATATAAACAGCTCATGCAGCTTAATATTAATAAAACAAATAACCCAATACAAAAATGGGCAGAAGATCTAAAGAGACGTTTCTTCAAAGAAGACACAGAGATGGCCAAGACGCACATGAAAAGCTGCTCAACATCACTAATTATTAGAGAAATGCAAATCAAAACTACAATGAGGTAAGACCTCACACCTGTTAGAATCGGCATCATCAGATAATCTACAATCAACAAATTCTGGGGACGGTGTGGACAAAAGGAACCCTCTTCCGCTATTGGTGGGAATGTAAATTGATACAGTCACTATGGAGAACAGTATGGAGGTTCCTTTAAAAAACTAAAAAGAGAATTACCATAGGATCCAGCAATCCCACTTCTGGGCATATACCCAGAGAAAACCATAAATCACAAAGACACATTCACCACAATGTTCATTGCAGCACTATTTACAATAGCCAGGTAATGGAAGCAACCTAAATGCCCACAGACAGACGAATGGATAAAGATGTGGTACATATACAAAATGGAATATTACTCAGCCATAAAAAGGAATGAAACTGGGTCATTTGTAGAGGAGTTGATGGATCTAGAGACTGTCATACAGAGTGAAGTAAGTCAGAAAGAGAAAAACAAATATTGTATATTAATGCCTATATGTGGAACCTAGAAAAATGGTAGAGATGAACTGGTTTGCAGGGCAGAAATAGAGACACAGAGGTAGAGAACAAACGTATGGACACAAAGTGGGGGAAGCCATGGGGTGGTGGTGGTGGGATGAGTTGGGAGATTAGGATTGACCTGTATACATGTCTATGCATAAAATAGATAACTAATAATAACCTACTGTATAAAAAAAATAACTAAAATTAAATTTCAAAATTTTAAAAAATAAAATGTAAAAATAAAACAGAAAAAAAGTTCTTCCATTCACAGTGATGTATTTATACGAATGAATTATTTCCATGCTTATATCTATAAATACATAAATGAGGAATAAAATCTAACTTGTACCAAAAAAGAAAAAAAAAAACTGAACCTAAGAATTATACAGAGGAAAACACTACCAAGGCACTTGCTCCAGTGGTAAACAATTCTGAAATTGGTCAGAGGTGGGGAATCATCTCCCATACAGCCAGCAGCCCCGCCCACCCACGCAAGGAGCATCCTCATTGCAAAGCTGGGAGACCGTGCCGAGGCCTCTGTGAGTAAACGTGAGCTGAGCCCCAGGCCAGATGCTGATGAACTGTTCCCACCCTTCCCAGGTGAAACACCTGAATATGTACAAGGGCTTGAAAGCCTAGAGGAAGGGCCGTGGAGCCACAGCAGCGACAACACGCAGGCCAACTTGGTGCCTGCAGGACAGCCAGGATGGTACTGGCCACGGGCGCTCTTCTGGAAGCTTTCTATTGCCCTGCCTGAGATACCCCTCCTGTCCCGGCCCCCACTTCTTTTTTTCTTTCCTCACCTCAGCCCGGAGAGATATTCCAGTGGATGTTATGGGTGACACATCCTCTTCTTTACAGGTGGCAGCCTGGCAACTCCTGCCGAAAGTCCAGCAGATCCCCACTCACACCGGGCCACCCACAAAGCCGTGGACCCTCACACCCTCCCACCAGCACAGCCCCGAGACTGCTGACGGGGCAGAGAATATGGAGTAAGGCACAGCTGCAGGGGCTATTGATGCCTGGAGTGCTGTTTATATTGACATCAACCCAGGCACACCTGGGGAGGGCTTGCCGGCAGGGTCAGGCTGCCCAGGTCAGCTTATCCTCAGCCCTCAGGGAATCACATTGCAGAAAATGGACCTCGCTAAGACAGAATATTCGCCAAGGAAAAAAAGGACACAATGCCATTTGCAGCACCGTAGATGAGTCTCGAGGTAATCACGTGACTTGGAGTAAGTCAGAAAGTGAAAGACACATATCATATCATATCACTTATAGGTGTTACCTATAAATTGATACCAGGGCAGATATTTCCACGGAGAAGGGCAATCACAGATTCATTAAACAAACTTATGGTTCACCAAAGGTAAGGTGTGAGGATTGAATTCATTACGATATTGGGGTTAACAGACATATACAAACACAGTAGACGTATATAATCACCAAAGACCTACGGAGTACCAAGAGAAGACTACTCAACATTCTGTCATAACGTACATGGGAAAAGGATCCCAGGAAGAACAGACATATGTATATGTGTAAAAGAACCACCTCTTGCACACCTACAACAAGCTAAACGTTGTACTCAAACTTGCTGTAATAAAAAATAAAAAATTAAATTAAAAACACGAACAAGAAGTAGTGAGACAAACTTGAGGGGCTTTCTCCTGGCACATTCCGTTCTACATTCCAATCTAGAACACGACTTCCATTGAGGCTCTGCTGCCCTAGTAACCAGATTTGGTAAGGGAGAACTGCTGCCACCTTGTGGCCGTTTCACACAACTGCAGGTTTAATGCCAGCGCTAATGGTCAGTGGATATTCCAAATCATTACAGGCCTGTAAATGACACCTGCCCTGAAAACAAATCCTGGGGTCACATATCGACCAAAAAATTCAAAAGACGTCCATATTTCAAAACGACAGTTTCAAGAGGCATATTTCACGCACATTAGTGTTCTGCTTCTTTTGCTTTCTTTCTTTCTTTGTTAAAAAAAACGGGAATGGAAAAAGGCAACCCTCAGAATGGGCGAAAACGTTCACAAATTAATCAATGGACAAAGGTTTAATCTCCAATATATATAAACAGCTCATGCAGCTTAATATTAATAAAACAAACAACCCAATACAAAAATGGGCAGAAGATCTAAAGAGACGTTTCTTCAAAGAAGACACAGAGATGGCCAAGACGCACATGAAAAGCTGCTCAACATCACTAATTATTAGAGAAATGCAAATCAAAACTACAATGAGGTAAGACCTCACACCTGTTAGAATCGGCATCATCAGATAATCTACAAACAACAAATTCTGGGGAGGGTGTGGACAAAAGGAACCCTCTTCCGCTATTGGTGGGAATGTAAATTGATACAGTCACTATGGAGAACAGTATGGAGGTTCCTTTAAAAAACTAAAAAGAGAATTACCATAGGATCCAGCAATCCCACTTCTGGGCATATACCCAGAGAAAACCATAAATCACAGAGACACATGCACCACAATGTTCATTGCAGCACTATTTACAATAGCCAGGTTATGGAAGCAACATAAATGCCCACAGACAGATGCATGGATAAAGATGTGGTACATATATAAAATGGAATATTACTCAGCCATAAAAAGGAATGAAACTGGGTCATTTGTAGAGAAGTTGATGGATCTAGAGACTGTCATACAGAGTGAAGTAAGCCAGAAAGAGAAAAACAAATATTGTATATTAATGCCTATATGTGGAACCTAGAAAAATGGTAGAGATGAACTGGTTTGCAGGGCAGAAATAGAGACACAGAGGTAGAGAACAAACGTATGGTCACAAAGTGGGGGAAGCCATGGGGTGGTGGTGGTGGGATGAGTTGGGAGATTAGGATTGACCTGTATACATGTCTATGCATAAAATAGATAACTAATAATAACCTACTGTATAAAAAAATAACTAAAATTAAATTTCAAAATTTTAAAAAATAAAATGTAAAAATAAAACAGAAAAAAAGTTCTTCCATTCACACTAATGTATTTATACGAATGAATTCTTTCCATGCTTATATCTATAAATACATAAATGAGGAATAAAATCTAACTTGAACCAAAAAAGAAAAAAAAAACTGAACCTAACAGTTATACAGAGGAAAACACTACCAAGGCACTTGCTCCAGTGGTAAACAATTCTGAAATTGGTCAGAGGTGGGGAATCATCTCCCATACAGCCAGCAGCCCCGCCCGCCCATGCAAGGAGCATCCTCATTGCAAAGCTGGGAGACCGTGCCGAGGCCTCTGTGAGTAAACGTGAGCTGAGCCCCAGGCCAGATGCTGCTGAACTGTTCCCACCCTTCCCAGGTGAAACACCTGAATATGTACAAGGGCTTGAAAGCCTAGAGGAAGGGCCGTGGAGCCACACCAGCGACAGCACGCAGGCCAACTTGGTGCCTGCAGGTCAGCCAGGATGGTACTGGCCACGGGCGCTCTTCTGGAAGCTTTCTATTGCCCTGCCTGAGATACCCCTTCTGTCCCGGCCCCCACTCCTTTTTTTCCTTCCTCACCTCAGCCCGGAGAGATATTCCAGTGGAAGTTATGGGTGACACATCCTCTTCTTTACAGGTGGCAGCCTGGCAACTCCTGCCGAAAGTCCAGCAGAGCCCCACTCACACCGGGCCACCCACAAAGCCGTGGACCCTCACACCCTCCCACCAGCACAGCCCCGAGACTGCTGACGGGGCAGAGAATATGGAGTAAGGCACAGCTGCAGGGGCTATTGCTGCCTGGAGTGCTGTTTATATTGACCTCAACCCAGGCACACCTGGGGAGGGCTTGCCGGCAGGGTCAGGCTGCCCAGGTCAGCTAATCCTCAGCCCTCGGGGAATCACATTGCAGAAAATGGACCTCGCTAAGACAGAATATTCGCCAAGGAGAAAAAGGACACAATGCCATTTGCAGCACCGTAGATGAGTCTCGAGGTAATCACGTGACTTGGAGTAAGTCAGAAAGTGAAAGACACATATCATATCATATCACTTATAGGTGTTACCTATAAATTGATACCAGGGCAGATATTTCCACGGAGAAGGGCAATCACAGATTCATTAAACAAACTTATGGTTCACCAAAGGAAAGGTGTGAGGATTGAATTCATTACGATATTGGGGTTAACAGACATATAAAAACACAGTAGGCGTATATAATCACCAAAGACCTACGGAGTACCAAGAGAAGACTACTCAACATTCTGTCATAACGTACATGGGAAAAGGATCCCAGGAAGAACAGACATATGTATATGTGTAAAAGAACCACCTCTTGCACACCTACAACAAGCTACACGTTGTACTCAAACTTGCTGTAATAAAAAATAAAAAATTAAATTAAAAACACGAACAAGAAGTAGTGAGACAAACTTGAGGGGCTTTCTCCTGGCACATTCCGTTCTACATTCCAATCTAGAACACGACTTCCATTGAGGCTCTGCTGCCCTAGTAACCAGATTTGGTAAGGGAGAACTGCTGCCACCTTGTGGCCGTTTCACACAACTGCAGGTTTAATGCCAGCGCTAATGGTCAGTGGATATTCCAAATCATTACAGGCCTGTAAATGACACCTGCCCTGAAAACAAATCCTGGGGTCTTATATCGACCAAAAATTTCAAAAGACGTCCATATTTCAAAACGACAGTTTCAAGAGGCATATTTCACGCACATTAGTGTTCTGCTTCTTTTGCTTTCTTTCTTTCTTTGTTAAAAAAAACGGGAATAGAAAAAGGCAACCCTCAGAATGGGCGAAAACGTTCACAAACGAATCAATGGACAAAGGTTTAATCTCCAATATATATAAACAGCTCATGCAGCTTAATATTAATAAAACAAACAACCCAATACAAAAATGGGCAGAAGATCTAAAGAGACGTTTCTTCAAAGAAGACACAGAAATGGCCAAGACGCACATGAAAAGCTGCTCAACATCACTAATTATTAGAGAAATGCAAATCAAAACTACAATGAGGTAAAACCTCACACCTGTTAGAATCGGCATCATCAGATAATCTACAAACAACAAATTCTGGGGAGGGTGTGGACAAAAGGAACCCTCTTCCGCTATTGGTGGGAATGTAAATTGATACAGTCACTATGGAGAACAGTATGGAGGTTCCTTTAAAAAACTAAAAAGAGAATTACCATAGGATCCAGCAATCCCACTTCTGGGCATATACCCAGAGAAAACCATAAATCACAGAGACACATTCACCACAATGTTCATTGCAGCACTATTTACAATAGCCAGGTTATGGAAGCAACATAAATGCCCACAGACAGACGAATGGATAAAGATGTGGTACATATATAAAATGGAATATTACTCAGCCATAAAAAGGAATGAAACTGGGTCATTTGTAGAGAAGTTGATGGATCTAGAGACTGTCATACAGAGTGAAGTAAGCCAGAAAGAGAAAAACAAATATTGTATATTAATGCCAATATGTGGAACCTAGAAAAATGGTAGAGATGAACTGGTTTGCAGGGCAGAAATAGAGACACAGAGGTAGAGAACAAACGTATGGACACAAAGTGGGGGAAGCCATGGGGTGGTGGTGGTGGGATGAGTTGGGAGATTAGGATTGACCTGTATACATGTCTATGCATAAAATAGATAACTAATAATAACCTACTTTATAAAAAAAATAACTAAAATTAAATTTCAAAATTTTAAAAAATAAAATGTAAAAATAAAACAGAAAAAAAGTTCTTCCATTCACACTGATGTATTTATACGAATGAATTATTTCCATGCTTATATCTATAAATACATAAATGAGGAATAAAATCTAACTTGAACCAAAAAAGAAAAAAAAAAACTGAACCTAAGAATTATTCAGAGGAAAACACAACCAAGGCACTTGCTCCAGTGGTAAACAATTCTGAAATTGGTCAGAGGTGGGGAATCATCTCCCATACAGCCAGCAGCCCCGCCCGCCCACGCAAGGAGCGTCCTTATTGCAAAGCTGGGGGACCGTGCCGAGGCCTCTGTGAGTAAACGTGAGCTGAGCCCCAGGCCAGCTGCTGCTGAACTGTTCCCACCCTTCCCAGGTGAAACACCTGAATATGTACAGGGGCTTGAAAGCCTAGAGGAAGGGCCGTGGAGCCACACCAGCGACAGCACGCAGGCCAACTTGGTGCCTGCAGGTCAGCCAGGATGGTACTGGCCACGGGCGCTCTTCTGGAAGCTTTCTATTGCCCTGCCTGAGATACCCCTCCTGTCCCGGCCCCCACTGCTTTTTTTCCTTCCTCACCTCAGCCCGGAGAGATATTCCAGTGGAAGTTATGGGTGACACATCCTCTTCTTTACAGGTGGCAGCCTGGCAAATCCTGCAGAAAGTCCAGCAGAGCCCCACTCACACCGGGCCACCCACAAAGCCGTGGACCCTCACACCCTCCCACCAGCACAGCCCCGAGACTGCTGACGGGGCAGAGAATATGGAGTAAGGCACAGCTGCAGGGGCTATTGATGCCTGGAGTGCTGTTTATATTGACCTCAACCCAGGCACACCTGGGGAGGGCTTGCCGGCAGGGTCAGGCTGCCCAGGTCAGCTTATCCTCAGCCCTCGGGGAATCACATTGCAGAAAATGGACCTCGCTAAGACAGAATATTCGCCAAGGAAAAAAAGGACACAATGCCATTTGCAGCACCGTAGATGAGTCTCGAGGTAATCACGTGACTTGGAGTAAGTCAGAAAGTGAAAGACACATATCATATCATATCACTTATAGGTGTTACCTATAAATTGATACCGGGGCAGATATTTCCACGGTGAAGGGCAATCACAGATTCATTAAACAAACTTATGGTTCACCAAAGGAAAGGTGTGAGGATTGAATTCATTACGATATTGGGGTTAACAGACATATACAAACACAGTAGACGTATATAATCACCAAAGACCTACGGAGTACCAAGAGAAGACTACTCAACATTCTGTCATAACGTACATGGGAAAAGGATCCCAGGAAGAACAGACATATGTATATGTGTAAAAGAACCACCTCTTGCACACCTACAACAAGCTAAACGTTGTACTCAAACTTGCTGTAATAAAAAATAAAAAATTAAATTAAAAACACGAACAAGAAGTAGTGAGACAAACTTGAGGGGCTTTCTCCTGGCACATTCCGTTCTACATTCCAATCTAGAACACGACTTCCATTGAGGCTCTGCTGCCCTAGTAACCAGATTTGGTAAGGGAGAACTGCTGCCACCTTGTGGCCTTTTCACACAACTGCAGGTTTAATGCCAGCGCTAATGGTCAGTGGATATTCCAAATCATTACAGGCCTGTAAATGACACCTGCCCTGAAAACAAATCCTGGGGTCATATATCGACCAAAAAATTCAAAAGACGTCCATATTTCAAAACGACAGTTTCAAGAGGCATATTTCACGCACATTAGTGTTCTGCTTCTTTTGCTTTCTTTCTTTCTTTGTTAAAAAAAACGGGAATGGAAAAAGGCAACCCTCAGAATGGGCGAAAACGTTCACAAATTAATCAATGGACAAAGGTTTAATCTCCAATATATATAAACAGCTCATGCAGCTTAATATTAATAAAACAAACAACCCAATACAAAAATGGGCAGAAGATCTAAAGAGACGTTTCTTCAAAGAAGACACAGAGATGGCCAAGACGCACATGAAAAGCTGCTCAACATCACTAATTATTAGAGAAATGCAAATCAAAACTACAATGAGGTAAGACCTCACACCTGTTAGAATCGGCATCATCAGATAATCTACAAACAACAAATTCTTTGGAGGGTGTGGACAAAAGGAACACTCTTCCGCTATTGGTGGGAATGTAAATTGATACAGTCACTATGGAGAAGAGTATGGAGGTTCCTTTAAAAAACTAAAAAGAGAATTACCATAGGATCCAGCAATCCCACTTCTGGGCATATACCCAGAGAAAACCATAAATCACAGAGACACATTCACCACAATGTTCATTGCAGCACTATTTACAATAGCCAGGTTATGGAAGCAACATAAATGCCCACAGACAGACGAATGGATAAAGATGTGGTACATATATAAAATGGAATATTACTCAGCCATAAAAAGGAATGAAACTGGGTCATTTGTAGAGAAGTTGATGGATCTAGAGACTGTCATACAGAGTCAAGTAAGCCAGAAAGAGAAAAACAAATATTGTATATTAATGCCTATATGTGGAACCTAGAAAAATGGTAGAGATTAACTGGTTTGCAGGGCAGAAATAGAGACACAGAGGTAGAGAACAAACGTATGGACACAAAGTGGGGGAAGCCATGGGGTGGTGGTGGTGGGATGAGTTGGGAGATTAGTATTGACATGTATACATGTCTATGCATAAAATAGATAACTAATAATAACCTACTGTATAAAAAAATAACTAAAATTAAATTTCAAAATTTTAAAAAATAAAATGTAAAAATAAAACAGAAAAAAAGTTCTTCCATTCACACTGATGTATTTATACGAATGAATTATTTCCATGCTTATATCTATAAATACATAAATGAGGAATAAAATCTAACTTGAACCAAAAAAGAAAAAAAAAAAAAACTGAACCTAACAGTTATACAGAGGAAAACACTACCAAGGCACTTGCTCCAGTGGTAAACAATTCTGAAATTGGTCAGAGGTGGGGAATCATCTCCCATACAGCCAGCAGCCCCGCCCGCCCACGCAAGGTGCATCCTCATTGCAAAGCTGGGAGACCCTGCTGAGGCCTCTGTGAGTAAACGTGAGCTGAGCCCCAGGCCAGATGCTGCTGAACTGTTCCCACCCTTCCCAGGTGAAACACCTGAATAGGTACAAGGGCTTGAAAGCCTAGAGGAAGGGCCGTGGAGCCACAGCAGCGACAGCACGCAGGCCAACTTGGTGCCTGCAGGTCAGCCAGGATGGTACTGGCCACGGGCGCTCTTCTGGATGCTTTCTATTGCCCTGCCTGAGATACCCCTCCGGTCCTGGCCCCCACACCTTTTTTTCCTTCCTCACCTCAGCCCGGAGAGATATTCCTGTGGAAGTTATGGGTGACACATCCTCTTCTTTACAGGTGGCAGCCTGGCAACTCCTGCCGAAAGTCCAGCAGAGCCCCACTCACACCGGGCCACCCACAAAGCCGTGGACCCTCACACCCTCCCACCAGCACAGCCCCGAGACTGCTGACGGGGCAGAGAATATGGAGTCAGGCACAGCTGCAGGGGCTATTGCTGCCTGGAGTGCTGTTTATATTGACCTCAACCCAGGCACACCTGGGGAGGGCTTGCCGGCAGGGTCAGGCTGCCCAGGTCAGCTAATCCTCAGCCCTCAGGGAGTCACATTGCAGAATATGGACCTCGCTAAGACAGAATATTCGCCAAGGAGAAAAAGGACACAATGCCATTTGCAGCACCGTAGATGAGTCTCGAGGTAATCACGTGACTTGGAGTAAGTCAGAAAGTGAAAGACACATATCATATCATATCACTTATAGGTGTTACCTATAAATTGATACCAGGGCAGATATTTCCACGGAGAAGGGCAATCACAGATTCATTAAACAAACTTATGGTTCACCAAAGGAAAGGTGTGAGGATTGAATTCATTACGATATTGGGGTTAACAGACAGATACAAACACAGTAGACGTATATAATCACCAAAGACCTACGGAGTACCAAGAGAAGACTACTCAACATTCTGTCATAACGTACATGGGAAAAGGATCCCAGGAAGAACAGACATATGTATATGTGTAAAAGAACCACCTCTTGCACACCTACAACATGCTAAACGTTGTACTCAAACTTGCTGTAATAAAAAATAAAAAATTAAATTAAAAACACGAACAAGAAGTAGTGAGACAAACTTGAGGGGCTTTCTCCTGGCACATTCCGTTCTACATTCCAATCTAGAACACGACTTCCATTGAGGCTCTGCTGCCCTAGTAACCAGATTTGGTAAGGGAGAACTGCTGCCACCTTGTGGCCGTTTCACACAACTGCAGATTTAATGCCAGCGCTAATGGTCAGTGGATATTCCAAATCATTACAGGCCTGTAAATGACACCTGCCCTGAAAACAAATCCTGGGGTCATATATCGACCAAAAAATTCAAAAGACGTCCATATTTCAAAACGACAGTTTCAAGAGGCATATTTCACGCACATTAGTGTTCTGCTTCTTTTGCTTTCTTTCTTTCTTTGTTAAAAAAAACGGGAATGGAAAAAGGCAACCCTCAGAATGGGCGAAAACGTTCACAAACGAATCAATGGACAAAGGTTTAATCTCCAATATATATAAACAGCTCATGCAGCTTAATATTAATAAAACAAACAACCCAATACAAAAATGGGCAGAAGATCTAAAGAGACCTTTCTTCAAAGAAGACACAGAGATGACCAAGACGCACATGAAAAGCTGCTCAACATCACTAATTATTAGAGAAATGCAAATCAAAACTACAATGAGGTAAGACCTCACACCTGTTAGAATCGGCAACATCAGATAATCTACAAACAACAAATTCTGGGGCGGGTGTGGACAAAAGGAACCCTCTTCCGCTATTGGTGGGAATGTAAATTGATACAGTCACTATGGAGAACAGTATGGAGGTTCCTTTAAAAAACTAAAAAGAGAATTACCATAGGATCCAGCAATCCCACTTCTGGGCATATACCCAGAGAAAACCATAAATCACAGAGACACATTCACCACAATGTTCATTGCAGCACTATTTACAATAGCCAGGTTATGGAAGCAACATAAATGCCCACAGACAGACGAATGGATAAAGATGTGGTACATATATAAAATGGAATATTACTCAGCCATAAAAAGGAATGAAACTGGGTCATTTGTAGAGAAGTTGATGGATCTAGAGACTGTCATACAGAGTGAAGTAAGCCAGAAAGAGAAAAACAAATATTGTACATTAATGCCTATATGTGGAACCTAGAAAAATGGTAGAGATGAACTGGTTTGCAGGGCAGAAGTAGAGACACAGAGGTAGAGAACAAACGTATGGACTCAAAGTGGGGGAAGCCATGGGGTGGTGGTGGTGGGATGAGTTGGGAGATTAGGATTGACCTGTATACATGTCTATGCATAAAATAGATAACTAATAATAACCTACTGTATGAAAAAATAACTAAAATTAAATTTCAAAATTTTAAAAAATAAAATGTAAAAATAAAACAGAAAAAAAGTTCTTCCATTCACACTGATGTATTTATACGAATGAATTATTTCCATGCTTATATCTATAAATACATAAATGAGGAATAAAATCTAACTTGAACCAAAAAAGAAAAAAAAAAACTGAACCTAACAGTTATACAGAGGAAAACACTACCAAGGCACTTGCTCCACTGGTAAACAATTCTGAAATTGGTCAGAGGTGGGGAATCATCTCCCATACAGCCAGCAGCCCCGCCCGCCCACGCAAGGAGCATCCTCATTGCAAAGCTGGGAGACCGTGCCGAGGCCTCTGTGAGTAAACGTGAGCTGAGCCCCAGGCCAGATGCTGCTGAACTGTTCCCACCCTTCCCAGGTGAAACACCTGAATATGTACAAGGGCTTGAAAGCCTAGAGGAAGGGCCGTGGAGCCACACCAGCGACAGCACGCAGGCCAACTTGGTGCCTGCAGGTCAGCCAGGATGGTACTGGCCACGGGCGCTCTTCTGGAAGCTTTCTATTGCCCTGCCTGAGATACCCCTCCTGTCCCGGCCCCCACTCCTTTTTTTCCTTCCTCACCTCAGCCCGGAGAGATATTCCAGTGGAAGTTATGGGTGACACATCCTCTTCTTTACAGGTGGCAGCCTGGCAACTCCTGCCGAAAGTCCAGCAGAGCCCCACTCACACCGGGCCACCCACAAAGCCGTGGACCCTCACACCCTCCCACCAGCACAGCCCCGAGACTGCTGACGGGGCAGAGAATATGGAGTCTGGCACAGCTGCTGGGGTTATTGCTGCCTGGAGTGCTGTTTATATTGACCTCAACCCAGGCACACCTGGGGAGGGCTTGCCGGCAGGGTCAGGCTGCCCAGGTCAGCTAATCCTCAGCCCTCAGGGAATCACATTGCAGAATATGGACCTCGCTAAGACAGAATATTCGCCAAGGAAAAAAAGGACACAATGCCATTTGCAGCACCGTAGATGAGTCTCGAGGTAATCACGTGACTTGGAGTAAGTCAGAAAGTGAAAGACAAATATCATATCATATCACTTATAGGTGTTACCTATAAATTGATACCAGGGCAGATATTTCCACGGAGAAGGGCAATCACAGATTCATTAAACAAACTTATGGTTCACCAAAGGAAAGGTGTGAGGATTGAATTCATTACGATATTGGGGTTTACAGACAGATACAAACACAGTAGACGTATAAAATCACCAAAGACCTACGGAGTACCAAGAGAAGACTACTCAACATTCTGTCATAACGTACATGGGAAAAGGATCCCAGGAAGAACAGACATATGTATATGTGTAAAAGAACCACCTCTTGCACACCTACAACAAGCTAAACGTTGTACTCAAACTTGCTGTAATAAAAAATAAAAAATTATATTAAAAACACGAACAAGAAGTAGTGAGACAAACTTGAGGGGCTTTCTCCTGGCACATTCCGTTCTACATTCTAATCTAGAACACGACTTCCATTGAGGCTCTGCTGCCCTAGTAACCAGATTTGGTAAGGGAGAACTGCTGCCACCTTGTGGCCGTTTCACACAACTGCAGGTTTAATTCCAGCGCTAATGGTCAGTGGATATTCCAAATCATTACAGGCCTGTAAATGACACCTGCCCTGAAAACAAATCCTGGGGTCATATATCGACCAAAAAATTCAAAAGACGTCCATATTTCAAAACGACAGTTTCAAGAGGCATATTTCACGCACATTAGTGTTCTGCTTCTTTTGCTTTCTTTCTTTCTTTGTTAAAAAAACGGGAATGGAGAAAGGCAACCCTCAGAATGGGCGAAAACGTTCACAAACGAATCAATGGACAAAGGTTTAATCTCCAATATATATAAACAGCTCATGCAGCTTAATATTAATAAAACAAACAACCCAATACAAAAATGGGCAGAAGATCTAAAGAGACGTTTCTTCAAAGAAGACACAGAGATGGCGAAGACGCACATGAAAAGCTGCTCAACATCACTAATTATTAGAGAAATGCAAATCAAAACTACAATGAGGTAAGACCTCACACCTGTTAGAATCGGCATCATCAGATAATCTACAATCAACAAATTCTGGGGACGGTGTGGACAAAAGGAACCCTCTTCCGCTATTGGTGGGAATGTAAATTGATACAGTCACTATGGAGAACAGTATGGAGGTTCCTTTAAAAAACTAAAAAGAGAATTACCATAGGATCCAGCAATCCCACTTCTGGGCA
Organism: Mesoplodon bidens; assembly: GCF_964165515.1. Classification (NCBI taxonomy): domain Eukaryota; kingdom Metazoa; phylum Chordata; class Mammalia; order Artiodactyla; family Ziphiidae; genus Mesoplodon; species Mesoplodon bidens. Next base: position 62,477 of record NW_027671204.1, read on the forward strand.
TATACCCAGAGAAAACCATAAATCACAAAGACACATTCACCACAATGTTCATTGCAGCACTATTTACAATAGCCAGGTAATGGAAGCAACCTAAATGCCCACAGACAGACGAATGGATAAAGATGTGGTACATATACAAAATGGAATATTACTCAGCCATAAAAAGGAATGAAACTGGGTCATTTGTAGAGAAGTTGATTGATCTAGAGACTGTCATACAGAGTGAAGTAAGCCAGAAAGAGAAAAACAAATATTGTATATTAATGCCTATATGTGGAACCTAGAAAAATGGTAGAGATGAACTGGTTTGCAGGGCAGAAATAGAGACACAGAGGTAGAGAACAAACGTATGGACACAAAGTGGGGGAAGCCATGGGTGGTGGTGGTGGGATGAGTTGGGAGATTAGGATTGACCTGTATACATGTCTATGCATAAAATAGATAACTAATAATAACCTTCTGTATGAAAAAATAACTAAAATTAAATTTCAAAATTTTAAAAAATAAAATGTAAAAATAAAACAGAAAAAAAGTTCTTCCATTCACACTGATGTATTTATACGAATGAATTATTTCCATGCTTATATCTATAAATACATAAATGAGGAATAAAATCTAACTTGAACCAAAAAAGAAAAAAAAAAAACTGAACCTGACAGTTATACAGAGGAAAACACTACCAAGGCACTTGCTCCACTGGTAAACAATTCTGAAATTGGTCAGAGGTGGGGAATCATCTCCCATACAGCCAGCAGCCCCGCCCGCCCACGCCAGGAGCATCCTCATTGCAAAGCTGGGAGACCGTGCCGAGGCCTCTGTGAGTAAACGTGAGCTGAGCCCCAGGCCAGATGCTGCTGAACTGTTCCCACCCTTCCCAGGTGAAACACCTGAATATGTACAAGGGCTTGAAAGCCTAGAGGAAGGGCCGTGGAGCCACACCAGCGACAGCACGCAGGCCAACTTGGTGCCTGCAGGTCAGCCAGGATGGTACTGGCCACGGGCGCTCCTCTGGAAGCTTTCTATTGCCCTGCCTGAGATACCCCTCCTGTCCCGGCCCCCACTCCTTTTTTTCCTTCCTCACCTCAGCCCGGAGAGATATTCCAGTGGAAGTTATGGGTGACACATCCTCTTCTTTACAGGTGGCAGCCTGGCAACTCCTGACGAAAGTCCAGCAGAGCCCCACTCACACCGGGCCACCCACAAAGCCGTGGACCCTCACACCCTCCCACCAGCACAGCCCCGAGACTGCTGACGGGGCAGAGAATATGGAGTCAGGCACAGCTGCAGGGGCTATTGCTGCCTGGAGTGCTGTTTATATTGACCTCAAACCAGGCACACCTGGGGAGGGCTTGCCGGCAGGGTCAGGCTGCCCAGGTCAGCTAATCCTCAGCCCTCAGGGAATCACATTGCAGAATATGGACCTCGCTAAGACAGAATATTCGCCAAGGAAAAAAAGGACACAATGCCATTTGCAGCACCGTAGATGAGTCTCGAGGTAATCACGTGACTTGGAGTAAGTCAGAAAGTGAAAGACACATATCATATCATATCACTTATAGGTGTTACCTATAAATTGATACCAGGGCAGATATTTCCACGGAGAAGGGCAATCACAGATTCATTAAACAAACTTATGGTTCACCAAAGGAAAGGTGTGAGGATTGAATTCATTACGATATTGGGGTTAACAGACATATACAAACACAGTAGACGTATATAATCACCAAAGACCTACGGAGTACCAAGAGAAGACTACTCAACATTCTGTCATAACGTACATGGGAATAGGATCCCAGGAAGAACAGACATATGTATATGTGTAAAAGAACCACCTCTTGCACACCTACAACATGCTAAACGTTGTACTCAAACTTGCTGTAATAAAAAATAAAAAATTAAATTAAAAACACGAACAAGAAGTAGTGAGACAAACTTGAGGGGCTTTCTCCTGGCACATTCCGTTCTACATTCTAATCTAGAACACGACTTCCATTGAGGCTCTGCTGCCCTAGTAACCAGATTTGGTAAGGGAGAACTGCTGCCACCTTGTGGCCGTTTCACACAACTGCAGGTTTAATGCCAGCGCTAATGGTCAGTGGATATTCCAAATCATTACAGGCCTGTAAATGACACCTGCCCTGAAAACAAATCCTGGGGTCATATATCGACCAAAAAATTCAAAAGACGTCCATATTTCAAAACGACAGTTTCAAGAGGCATATTTCACGCACATTAGTGTTCTGCTTCTTTTGCTTTCTTTCTTTCTTTGTTAAAAAAACGGGAATGGAGAAAGGCAACCCTCAGAATGGGCGAAAACGTTCACAAACGAATCAATGGACAAAGGTTTAGTCTCCAATATATATAAACAGCTCATGCAGCTTAATATTAATAAAACAAACAACCCAATACAAAAATGGGCAGAAGATCTAAAGAGACGTTTCTTCAAAGAAGACACAGAGATGGCCAAGACGCACATGAAAAGCTGCTCAACATCACTAATTATTAGAGAAATGCAAATCAAATCTACAATGAGGTAAGACCTCACACCTGTTAGAATCGGCATCATCAGATAATCTACAATCAACAAATTCTGGGGACGGTGTGGACAAAAGGAACCCTCTTCCGCTATTGGTGGGAATGTAAATTGATACAGTCACTATGGAGAACAGTATGGAGGTTCCTTTAAAAAACTAAAAACAGAATTACCATAGGATCCAGCAATCCCACTTCTGGGCATATACCCAGAGAAAACCATAAATCACAAAGACACATCCACCACAATGTTCATTGCAGCACTATTTACAATAGCCAGGTAATGTAAGCAACCTAAATGCCCACAGACAGACGAATGGATAAAGATCTGGTACATATACAAAATGGAATATTACTCAGCCATAAAAAGGAATGAAACTGGGTCATTTGTAGAGAAGTTGATGGATCTAGAGACTGTCATACAGAGTGAAGTAAGCCAGAAAGAGAAAAACAAATATTGTATATTAATGCCTATATGTGGAACCTAGAAAAATGGTAGAGATGAACTGGTTTGCAGGGCAGAAATAGAGACACAGAGGTAGAGAACAAACGTATGGACACAAAGTGGGGGAAGCCATGGGGTGGTGGTGGTGGGATGAGTTGGGAGATTAGGATTGACCTGTATACATGTCTATGCATAAAATAGATAACTAATAATAACCTACTGTATGAAAAAATAACTAAAATTAAATTTCAAAATTTTAAAAAATAAAATGTAAAAATAAAACAGAAAAAAAGTTCTTCCATTCACACTGATGTATTTATACGAATGAATTATTTCCATGCTTATATCTATAAATACATAAATGAGGAATAAAATCTAACTTGAACCAAAAAAGAAAAAAAAAAAACTGAACCTGACAGTTATACAGAGGAAAACACTACCAAGGCACTTGCTCCACTGGTAAACAATTCTGAAATTGGTCAGAGGTGGGGAATCATCTCCCATACAGCCAGCAGCCCCGCCCGCCCACGCAAGGAGCATCCTCATTGCAAAGCTGGGAGACCGTGTCGAGGCCTCTGTGAGTAAACGTGAGCTGAGCCCCAGGCCAGATGCTGCTGAACTGTTCCCACCCTTCCCAGGTGAAACACCTGAATATGTACAAGGGCTTGAAAACCTAGAGGAAGGGCCGTGGAGCCACACCAGCGACAGCACGCAGGCCAACTTGGTGCCTGCAGGTCAGCCAGGATGGTACTGGCCACGGGCGCTCTTCCTGAAGCTTTCCATTGCCCTGCCTGAGATACCCCTTCTGTCCCGTCCCCCACTCCTTTTTTTCCTTCCTCACCTCAGCCCGGAGAGATATTCCAGTGGAAGTTATGGGTGACACATCCTCTTCCTTACAGGTGGCAGCCTGGCAACTCCTGACGAAAGTCCAGCAGAGCCCCACTCACACCGGGCCACCCACAAGGCCGTGGACCCTCACACCCTCCCACCAGCAAGGCCCCGAGACTGCTGACGGGGCAGAGAATATGGAGTCAGGCACAGCTGCAGGGGCTATTGCTGCCTGGACTGCTGTTTATATTGACCTCAACCCAGGCACACCTGGGGAGGGCTTGCCGGCAGGGTCAGGCTGCCCAGGTCAGCTAATCCTCAGCCCTCAGGGAATCACATTGCAGAAAATGGACCTCGCTAAGACAGAATATTCGCCAAGGAGAAAAAGGACACAATGCCATTTGCAGCACCGTACATGAGTCTCGAGGTAATCACGTGACTTGGAGTAAGTCAGAAAGTGAAAGACACATATCATATCATATCACTTGTAGGTGTTACCTATAAATTGATACCAGGGCAAATATTTCCACGGAGAAGGGCAATCACAGATTCATTAAACAAACTTATGGTTCACCAAAGGAAAGGTGTGAGGATTGAATTCATTACGATATTGGGGTTAACAGACATATACAAACACAGTAGACGTATATAATCACCAAAGACCTACGGAGTACCAAGAGAAGACTACTCAACATTCTGTCATAACGTACATGGGAAAAGGATCCCAGGAAGAACAGACATATGTATATGTGTAAAAGAACCACCTCTTGCACACCTACAACAAGCTAAACGTTGTACTCAAACTTGCTGTAATAAAAAATAAAAAAATTAAAAACACGAACAAGAAGTAGTGAGACAAACTTGAGGGGCTTTCTCCTGGCACATTCCGTTCTACATTCCAATCTAAAACACGACTTCCATTGAGGCTCTGCTGCCCTAGTAACCAGATTTGGTAAGGGAGAACTGCTGCCACCTTGTGGCCGTTTCACACAACTGCAGGTTTAATGCCAGCGCTAATGGTCAGTGGATATTCCAAATCATTACAGGCCTGTAAATGACACCTGCCCTGAAAACAAATCCTGGGGTCATATATCGACCAAAAAATTCAAAAGACGACCTTATTTCAAATCGACAGTTTCAAGAGGCATATTTCACGCACATTAGTGTTCTGCTTCTTTTGCTTTCTTTCTTTCTTTGTTAAAAAAATCGGGAATGGAAAAAGGCAACCCTCAGAATGGGCGAAAACGTTCACAAACGAATCAATGGACAAAGGTTTAATCTCCAATATATATAAACAGCTCATGCAGCTTAATATTAATAAAACAAACAACCCAATACAAAAATGGGCAGAAGATCTAAAGAGACGTTTCTTCAAAGAAGACACAGAGATGGCCAAGACGCACATGAAAAGCTGCTCAACATCACTAATTATTAGAGAAATGCAAATCAAAACTACAATGAGGTAAGACCTCACACCTGTTAGAATCGGCAACATCAGATAATCTACAAACAACAAATTCTGGGGAGGGTGTGGACAAAAGGAACCCTCTTCCGCTATTGGTGGGAATGTAAATTGATACAGTCACTATGGAGAAGATTATGGAGGTTCCTTTAAAAAACTAAAAAGAGAATTACCATAGGATCCAGGAATCCCACTTCTGGGCATATACCGAGAGAAAACCATAAATCACAGAGACACATTCACCACAATGTTCATTGCAGCACTATTTACAATAGCCAGGTAATGGAAGCAACCTAAATGCCCACAGACAGACGAATGGATAAAGATGTGGTACATATACAAAATGGAATATTACTCAGCCATAAAAAGGAATGAAACTGGGTCATTTGTAGAGAAGTTGATTGATCTAGAGACTGTCATACAGAGTGAAGTAAGCCAGAAAGAGAAAAACAAATATTGTATATTAATGCCTATATGTGGAACCTAGAAAAATGGTAGAGATGAACTGGTTTGCAGGGCAGAAATAGAGACACAGAGGTAGAGAACAAACGTATGGACACAAAGTGGGGGAAGCCATGGGTGGTGGTGGTGGGATGAGTTGGGAGATTAGGATTGACCTGTATACATGTCTATGCATAAAATAGATAACTAATAATAACCTTCTGTATGAAAAAATAACTAAAATTAAATTTCAAAATTTTAAAAAATAAAATGTAAAAATAAAACAGAAAAAAAGTTCTTCCATTCACACTGATGTATTTATACGAATGAATTATTTCCATGCTTATATCTATAAACACATAAATGAGGAATAAAATCTAACTTGAACCAAAAAAGAAAAAAAAAAAACTGAACCTGACAGTTATACAGAGGAAAACACTACCAAGGCACTTGCTCCACTGGTAAACAATTCTGAAATTGGTCAGAGGTGGGGAATCATCTCCCATACAGCCAGCAGCCCCGCCCGCCCACGCAAGGAGCATCCTCATTGCAAAGCTGGGAGACCGTGCCGAGGCCTCTGTGAGTAAACGTGAGCTGAGCCCCAGGCCAGATGCTGCTGAACTGTTCCCACCCTTCCCAGGTGAAACACCTGAATATGTACAAGGGCTTGAAAGCCTAGAGGAAGGGCTGTGGAGCCACACCAGCGACAGCACGCAGGCCAACTTGGTGCCTGCAGGTCAGCCAGGATGGTACCGGCCACGGGCGCTCCTCTGGAAGCTTTCTATTGCCCTGCCTGAGATACCCCTCCTGTCCCGGCCCCCACTCCTTTTTTTCCTTCCTCACCTCAGCCCGGAGAGATATTCCAGTGGAACTTATGGGTGACACATCCTCTTCTTTACAGGTGGCAGCCTGGCAACTCCTGACGAAAGTCCAGCAGAGCCCCACTCACACCGGGCCACCCACAAAGCCGTGGACCCTCACACCCTCCCACCAGCACAGCCCCGAGACTGCTGACGGGGCAGAGAATATGGAGTCAGGCACAGCTGCAGGGGCTATTGCTGCCTGGAGTGCTGTTTATATTGACCTCAAACCAGGCACACCTGGGGAGGGCTTGCCGGCAGGGTCAGGCTGCCCAGGTCAGCTAATCCTCAGCCCTCAGGGAATCACATTGCAGAATATGGACCTCGCTAAGACAGAATATTCGCCAAGGAAAAAAAGGACACAATGCCATTTGCAGCACCGTAGATGAGTCTCGAGGTAATCACGTGACTTGGAGTAAGTCAGAAAGTGAAAGACACATATCATATCATATCACTTATAGGTGTTACCTATAAATTGATACCAGGGCAGATATTTCCACGGAGAAGGGCAATCACAGATTCATTAAACAAACTTATGGTTCACCAAAGGAAAGGTGTGAGGATTGAATTCATTACGATATTGGGGTTAACAGACATATACAAACACAGTAGACGTATATAATCACCAAAGACCTACGGAGTACCAAGAGAAGACTACTCAACATTCTGTCATAACGTACATGGGAAAAGGATCCCAGGAAGAACAGACATATGTATATGTGTAAAAGAACCACCTCTTGCACACCTACAACATGCTAAACGTTGTACTCAAACTTGCTGTAATAAAAAATAAAAAATTAAATTAAAAACACGAACAAGAAGTAGTGAGACAAACTTGAGGGGCTTTCTCCTGGCACATTCCGTTCTACATTCTAATCTAGAACACGACTTCCATTGAGGCTCTGCTGCCCTAGTAACCAGATTTGGTAAGGGAGAACTGCTGCCACCTTGTGGCCGTTTCACACAACTGCAGGTTTAATGCCAGCGCTAATGGTCAGTGGATATTCCAAATCATTACAGGCCTGTAAATGACACCTGCCCTGAAAACAAATCCTGGGGTCATATATCGACCAAAAAATTCAAAAGACGTCCATATTTCAAAACGACAGTTTCAAGAGGCATATTTCACGCACATTAGTGTTCTGCTTCTTTTGCTTTCTTTCTTTCTTTGTTAAAAAAACGGGAATGGAGAAAGGCAACCCTCAGAATGGGCGAAAACGTTCACAAACGAATCAATGGACAAAGGTTTAGTCTCCAATATATATAAACAGCTCATGCAGCTTAATATTAATAAAACAAACAACCCAATACAAAAATGGGCAGAAGATCTAAAGAGACGTTTCTTCAAAGAAGACACAGAGATGGCCAAGACGCACATGAAAAGCTGCTCAACATCACTAATTATTAGAGAAATGCAAATCAAAACTACAATGAGGTAAGACCTCACACCTGTTAGAATCGGCATCATCAGATAATCTACAATCAACAAATTCTGGGGACGGTGTGGACAAAAGGAACCCTCTTCCGCTATTGGTGGGAATGTAAATTGATACAGTCACTATGGAGAACAGTATGGAGGTTCCTTTAAAAAACTAAAAACAGAATTACCATAGGATCCAGCAATCCCACTTCTGGGCATATACCCAGAGAAAACCATAAATCACAAAGACACATCCACCACAATGTTCATTGCAGCACTATTTACAATAGCCAGGTAATGTAAGCAACCTAAATGCCCACAGACAGACGAATGGATAAAGATCTGGTACATATACAAAATGGAATATTACTCAGCCATAAAAAGGAATGAAACTGGGTCATTTGTAGAGAAGTTGATGGATCTAGAGACTGTCATACAGAGTGAAGTAAGCCAGAAAGAGAAAAACAAATATTGTATATTAATGCCTATATGTGGAACCTAGAAAAATGGTAGAGATGAACTGGTTTGCAGGGCAGAAATAGAGACACAGAGGTAGAGAACAAACGTATGGACACAAAGTGGGGGAAGCCATGGGGTGGTGGTGGTGGGATGAGTTGGGAGATTAGGATTGACCTGTATACATGTCTATGCATAAAATAGATAACTAATAATAACCTACTGTATGAAAAAATAACTAAAATTAAATTTCAAAATTTTAAAAAATAAAATGTAAAAATAAAACAGAAAAAAAGTTCTTCCATTCACACTGATGTATTTATACGAATGAATTATTTCCATGCTTATATCTATAAATACATAAATGAGGAATAAAATCTAACTTGAACCAAAAAAGAAAAAAAAAAAACTGAACCTGACAGTTATACAGAGGAAAACACTACCAAGGCACTTGCTCCACTGGTAAACAATTCTGAAATTGGTCAGAGGTGGGGAATCATCTCCCATACAGCCAGCAGCCCCGCCCGCCCACGCAAGGAGCATCCTCATTGCAAAGCTGGGAGACCGTGTCGAGGCCTCTGTGAGTAAACGTGAGCTGAGCCCCAGGCCAGATGCTGCTGAACTGTTCCCACCCTTCCCAGGTGAAACACCTGAATATGTACAAGGGCTTGAAAACCTAGAGGAAGGGCCGTGGAGCCACACCAGCGACAGCACGCAGGCCAACTTGGTGCCTGCAGGTCAGCCAGGATGGTACTGGCCACGGGCGCTCTTCCTGAAGCTTTCCATTGCCCTGCCTGAGATACCCCTTCTGTCCCGTCCCCCACTCCTTTTTTTCCTTCCTCACCTCAGCCCGGAGAGATATTCCAGTGGAAGTTATGGGTGACACATCCTCTTCCTTACAGGTGGCAGCCTGGCAACTCCTGACGAAAGTCCAGCAGAGCCCCACTCACACCGGGCCACCCACAAGGCCGTGGACCCTCACACCCTCCCACCAGCAAGGCCCCGAGACTGCTGACGGGGCAGAGAATATGGAGTCAGGCACAGCTGCAGGGGCTATTGCTGCCTGGAGTGCTGTTTATATTGACCTCAACCCAGGCACACCTGGGGAGGGCTTGCCGGCAGGGTCAGGCTGCCCAGGTCAGCTAATCCTCAGCCCTCAGGGAATCACATTGCAGAAAATGGACCTCGCTAAGACAGAATATTCGCCAAGGAGAAAAAGGACACAATGCCATTTGCAGCACCGTACATGAGTCTCGAGGTAATCACGTGACTTGGAGTAAGTCAGAAAGTGAAAGACACATATCATATCATATCACTTGTAGGTGTTACCTATAAATTGATACCAGGGCAAATATTTCCACGGAGAAGGGCAATCACAGATTCATTAAACAAACTTATGGTTCACCAAAGGAAAGGTGTGAGGATTGAATTCATTACGATATTGGGGTTAACAGATATATACAAACACAGTAGACGTATATAATCACCAAAGACCTACGGAGTACCAAGAGAAGACTACTCAACATTCTGTCATAACGTACATGGGAAAAGGATCCCAGGAAGAACAGACATATGTATATGTGTAAAAGAACCACCTCTTGCACACCTACAACAAGCTAAACGTTGTACTCAAACTTGCTGTAATAAAAAATAAAAAAATTAAAAACACGAACAAGAAGTAGTGAGACAAACTTGAGGGGCTTTCTCCTGGCACATTCCGTTCTACATTCCAATCTAAAACACGACTTCCATTGAGGCTCTGCTGCCCTAGTAACCAGATTTGGTAAGGGAGAACTGCTGCCACCTTGTGGCCGTTTCACACAACTGCAGGTTTAATGCCAGCGCTAATGGTCAGTGGATATTCCAAATCATTACAGGCCTGTAAATGACACCTGCCCTGAAAACAAATCCTGGGGTCATATATCGACCAAAAAATTCAAAAGACGACCATATTTCAAATCGACAGTTTCAAGAGGCATATTTCACGCACATTAGTGTTCTGCTTCTTTTGCTTTCTTTCTTTCTTTGTTAAAAAAATCGGGAATGGAAAAAGGCAACCCTCAGAATGGGCGAAAACGTTCACAAACGAATCAATGGACAAAGGTTTAATCTCCAATATATATAAACAGCTCATGCAGCTTAATATTAATAAAACAAACAACCCAATACAAAAATGGGCAGAAGATCTAAAGAGACGTTTCTTCAAAGAAGACACAGAGATGGCCAAGACGCACATGAAAAGCTGCTCAACATCACTAATTATTAGAGAAATGCAAATCAAAACTACAATGAGGTAAGACCTCACACCTGTTAGAATCGGCAACATCAGATAATCTACAAACAACAAATTCTGGGGAGGGTGTGGACAAAAGGAACCCTCTTCCGCTATTGGTGGGAATGTAAATTGATACAGTCACTATGGAGAAGATTATGGAGGTTCCTTTAAAAAACTAAAAAGAGAATTACCATAGGATCCAGGAATCCCACTTCTGGGCATATACCGAGAGAAAACCATAAATCACAGAGACACATTCACCACAATGTTCATTGCAGCAGTATTTACAATAGCCAGGTTATGGAAGCAACCTAAATGCCCACAGACAGACGAATGGATAAAGATGTGGTACATATATAAAATGGAATATTACTCAGCCATAAAAAGGAATGAAATTGGGTCATTTGTAGAAAAGTTGATGGATCTAGAGACTGTCATACAGAGTGAAGTAAGCCAGAAAGAGAAAAACAAATATTGTATATTAATGCCTATATGTGGAACCTAGAAAAATGGTAGAGATGAACTGGTGTGCAGGGCAGAAATAGAGACACAGAGGTAGAGAACAAACGTATGGACACAAAGTGGGGGAAGCCATGGGGTGGTGGTGGTGGGATGACTTGGGAGATTAGGATTGACCTGTATACATGTCTATGCATAAAATAGATAACTAATAATAACCTACTGTATAAAAAAATAACTAAAATTAAATTTCAAAATTTTAAAAAATAAAATGTAAAAATAAAACTGAAAAAATGTTCTTCCATTCACACTGATGTATTTATACGAATGAATTATTTCCATGCTTATATCTATAAATACATAAATGAGGAATAAAATCTAACTTGAACCAAAAAAGAAAAAAAAAAACTGAACCTAACAGTTATACAGAGGAAAACACTACCAAGGCACTTGCTCCAGTGGTAAACAATTCTGAAATTGGTCAGAGGTGGGGAATCATCTCCCATACAGCCAGCAGCCCCGCCCGCCCACGCCAGGAGCATCCTCATTGCAAAGCTGGGAGACCGTGCCGAGGCCTCTGTGAGTAAACGTGAGCTGAGCCCCAGGCCAGATGCTGCTGAACTGTTCCCACCCTTCCCAGGTGAAACACCTGAATATGTACAAGGGCTTGAAAGCCTAGAGGAAGGGCCGTGGAGCCACACCAGCGACAGCACGCAGGCCAACTTGGTGCCTGCAGGTCAGCCAGGATGGTACTGGCCACGGGCGCTCCTCTGGAAGCTTTCTATTGCCCTGCCTGAGATACCCCTCCTGTCCCGGCCCCCACTCCTTTTTTTCCTTCCTCACCTCAGCCCGGAGAGATATTCCAGTGGAAGTTATGGGTGACACATCCTCTTCTTTACAGGTGGCAGCCTGGCAACTCCTGCCGAAAGTCCAGCAGAGCCCCACTCACACCGGGCCACCCACAAAGCCGTGGACCCTCACACCCTCCCACCAGCACAGCCCCGAGACTGCTGACGGGGCAGAGAATATGGAGTCAGGCACAGCTGCAGGGGCTATTGCTGCCTGGAGTGCTGTTTATATTGACCTCAACCCAGGCACACCTGGGGAGGGCTTGTCGGCAGGGTCAGGCTGCCCAGGTCAGCTAATACTCAGCCCTCAGGGAATCACATTGCAGAATATGGACCTCGCTAAGACAGAATATTCGCCAAGGAAAAAAAGGACCCAATGCCATTTGCAGCACCGTAGATGAGTCTCGAGGTAATCACGTGACTTGGAGTAAGTCAGAAAGTGAAAGACACATATCATATCATATCACTTATAGGTGTTACCTATAAATTGATACCAGGGCAGATATTTCCACGGAGAAGGGCAATCACAGATTCATTAAACAAACTTATGGTTCACCAAAGGAAAGGTGTGAGGATTGAATTCATTACGATATTGGGGTTAACAGACATATACAAACACAGTAGACGTATGTAATCACCAAAGACCTACAGAGTACCAAGAGAAGACTACTCAACATTCTATCTTAACGTACATGGGAAAAGGATCCCAGGAAGAACAGACATATGTATATGTGTAAAAGAACCACCTCTTGCACACCTACAACAAGCTAAACGTTGTACTCAAACTTGCTGTAATAAAAAATAAAAAATTAATTTAAAAACACGAACAAGAAGTAGTGAGACAAACTTGAGGGGCTTTCTCCTGGCGCATTCCGTTCTACATTACAATCTAGAACGCGACTTTCATTGAGGCTCTGCTGCCCTAGTAACCAGATTTGGTAAGGGAGAACTGCTGCCACCTTGTGGCCGTTTCACACAACAGCAGCTTTAATCCCAGCGCTAATGGTCAGTGGATATTCCAAATCATTACAGGCCTGTAAATGACACCTGCCCTGAAAACAAATCCTGGGGTCATATATCGACCAAAAAATTCAAAAGACGTCCATATTTCAAAACGACAGTTTCAAGAGGCATATTTCACGCACATTAGTGTTCTGCTTCTTTTGCTTGCTTTCTTTCTTTGTTAAAAAAACGGGAATGGAAAAAGGCAACCCTCAGAATGGGCGAAAACGTTCACAAACGAATCAATGGACAAAGGTTTAATCTCCAATATATATAAACAGCTCATGAAGCTTAATATTAATAAAACAAACAACCCAATACAAAAATGGGCAGAAGATATAAAGAGACGTTTCTTCAAAGAAGACACAGAGATGGCCAAGACGCACATGAAAAGCTGCTCAACATCACTAATTATTAGAGAAATGCAAATCAAAACTACAATGAGGTAAGACCTCACACCTGTTAGAATCGGCATCATCACATAATCTACAAACAACAAATTCTGGGGAGGGTGTGGACAAAAGGAACCCTCTTCCGCTATTGGTGGGAATGTAAATTGATACAGTCACTATGGAGAACAGTATGGAGGTTCCTTTAAAAAACTAAAAAGAGAATTACCATAGGATCCAGCAATCCCACTTCTGGGCATATACCCAGAGAAAACCATAAATCACAGAGACACATTCACCACAATGTTCATTGCAGCACTATTTACAATAGCCAGGTAATGGAAGCAACCTAAATGCCCACAGACAGACGAATGGATAAAGATGTGGTACATATATAAAATGGAATATTACTCAGCCATATAAAGGAATGAAACTGGGTCATTTGTAGAGAAGTTGATGGATCTAGAGACTGTCATACAGAGTGAAGTAAGTCAGAAAGAGAAAAACAAATATTGTATATTAATGCCTATAGGTGGAACCTAGAAAAATGGTACAGATGAACTGGTTTGCAGGGCAGAAATAGAGACACAGAGGTAGAGAACAAACGTATGGACATGGACACAAAGTGGGGGAAGCCATGGGGTGGTGGTGGTGGGATGAGTTGGGAGATTGGGATTGACCTGTATACATGTATATGCATAAAATAGATAACTAATAATAACCTACTGTATAGAAAAATAAATTAAATTAAATTTCAAAATTTTTAAAAATAAAATGTAAAAATAAAACAGAAAAAAAGTTCTTCCATTTACACTGATGTATTTATAAGAATGAATTATTTCCATGCTTATATCCATAAATACATAAAAGAGGAATAAAATCTAACTTGAACCAAAAAAGAAAAAAAAAAACTGAACCTAACATTTATACAGAGGAAAACACTACCAAGGCACTTGCTCCAGTGGTAAACAATTCTGAAATTGGTCAGAGGTGGGGAATCATCTCCCATACAGCCAGCAGCCCCGCCCGCCCACGCTAGGAGCGTCCTTATTGCAAAGCTGGGGGACCGTGCCGAGGCCTCTGTGAGTAAACGTGAGCTGAGCCCCAGGCCAGCTGCTGCTGAACTGTTCCCACCCTTCCCAGGTGAAACACCTGAATATGTACAAGGGCTTGAAAGCCTAGAGGAAGGGCCGTGGAGCCACACCAGCGACAGCACGCAGGCCAACTTGGTGCCTGCAGGTCAGCCAGGATGGTCCTGGCCACGGGCGCTCTTCTGGAAGCTTTCCATTGCCCTGCCTGAGATACCCCTCCTGTCCCGGCCCCCACTCCTTTTTTTCTTTCCTCACCTCAGCCCGGAGAGATATTCCAGTGGAAGTTATGGGTGACACATCCTCTTCTTTACAGGTGGCAGCCTGGCAACTCCTGCCGAAAGTCCAGCAGAGCCCCACTCACACCGGGCCCCCCACAAAGCCGTGGACCCTCACACCCTCCCACCAGCACGGCCCCGAGACTGCTGACGGGGCAGAGAATATGCAGTCAGGCACAGCTGCAGGGGCTATTGCTGCCTGGAGTGCTGTTTATATTGACCTCAACCCAGGCACACCTGGGGAGGGCTTGCCGGCAGGGTCAGGCTGCCCAGGTCAGCTAATCCTTAGCCCTCGGGGAATCACATTGCAGAAAATGGACCTCGCTAAGACAGAATATTCGCCAAGGAAAAAAAGGACACAATGCCATTTGCAGCACCGTAGATGAGTCTCGAGGTAATCACGTGACTTGGAGTAAGTCAGAAAGTGAAAGACACATATCATATCATATCACTGATAGGTGTTACCTATAAATTGATACCAGGGCAGATATTTCCACGGAGAAGGGCAATCACAGATTCATTAAACAAACTTATGGTTCACCAAAGGAAAGGTGTGAGGATTGAATTCATTACGATATTGGGGTTAACAGACATATACAAACACAGTAGACGTATAGATTCACCAAAGACCTACGGAGTACCAAGAGAAGACTACTCAACATTCTGTCAAAACGTACATGGGAAAAGGATCCCAGGAAGAACAGACATATGTATATGTGTAAAAGAACCACCTCTTGCACACCTACAACAAGCTAAACGTTGTACTCAAACTTGCTGTAATAAAAAATAAAAAATTAAATTAAAAACACGAACAAGAAGTAGTGAGACAAACTTGAGGGGCTTTCTCCTGGCACATTCCGTTCTACATTCCAATCTAGAACGCGACTTCCATTGAGGCTCTGCTGCCCTAGTAAGCAGATTTGGTAAGGGAGAACTGCTGCCACCTTGTGGCCGTTTCACACAACAGCAGCTTTAATCCCAGCGCTAATGGTCAGTGGATATTCCAAATCATTACAGGCCTGTAAATGACACCTGCCCTGAAAACATATCCTGGGGTCATATATCGACCAAAAAATTCAAAAGACGTCCATATTTCAAAACGACAGTTTCAAGAGGCATATTTCACGCACATTAGTGTTCTGCTTCTTTTGCTTGCTTTCTTTCTTTGTTAAAAAAACGGGAATGGAAAAAGGCAACCCTCAGAATGGGCGAAAACGTTCACAAACGAATCAATGGACAAAGGTTTAATCTCCAATACATACAAACAGCGCATGCAGCTTAATATTAATAAAACAAACAACCCAATACAAAAATGGGCAGAAGATCTAAAGAGACGTTTCTTCAAAGAAGACACAGAGATGGCCAAGACGCACATGAAAAGCTGCTCAACATCACTAATTATTAGAGAAATGCAAATCAAAACTACAATGAGGTAAGACCTCACACCTGTGAGAATCGGCCTCATCAGATAATCTACAAACAACAAATTCTGGGGAGGGTGTGGACAAAAGGAACCCTCTTCCGCTATTGGTGGGAATGTAAATTGATACAGTCACTATGGAGAACAGTATGGAGGTTCCTTTAAAAAACTAAAAAGAGAATTACCATAGGATCCAGCAATCCCACTTCTGGGCATATACCCAGAGAAAACCATAAATCACAAAGACACATTCACCACAATGTTCATTGCAGCACTATTTACAATAGCCAGGTAATGGAAGCAACGTAAATGCCCACAGCCAGACGAATGGATAAAGTTGTGGTACATATATAAAATGGAATATTACTCAGCCAAAAAAAGGAATGAAACTGGGTCATTTGTAGAGAAGTTGATGGATCTAGAGACTGTCATACAGAGTGAAGTAAGTCAGAAAGAGAAAAACAAATATTGTATATTAATGCCTATATGTGGAACCTAGAAAAATGGTACAGATGAACTGGTTTGCAGGGCAGAAATAGAGACACAGAGGTAGAGAACAAACGTATGGACATGGACACAAAGTGGGGGAAGCCATGGGGTGGTGGTGGTGGGATGAGTTGGGAGATTGGGATTGACCTGTATACATGTATATGCATAAAATAGATAACTAATAATAACCTACTGTATAAAAAAATAAATTAAATTTCAAAATTTTTAAAAATAAAATGTAAAAATAAAACAGAAAAAAAGTTCTTCCATTCACACTGATGTATTTATAAGAATGAATTATTTCCATGCTTATATCCATAAATACATAAAAGAGGAATAAAATCTAACTTGAACCAAAAAGAAAAAAAAACTGAACCTAACATTTATACAGAGGAAAACACTACCAAGGCACTTGCTCCATTGGTAAACGATTCTGAAATTGGTCAGAGGTGGGGAATCATCTCCCATACAGCCAGCAGCCCCGCCCGCCCACGCAAGGAGCGTCCTTATTGCAAAGCTGGGGGACCGTGCCGAGGCCTCTGTGAGGAAACGTGAGCTGAGCCCCAGGCCAGCTGCTGCTGAACTCTTCCCACGCTTCCCAGGTGAGACACCTGAATATGTACAAGGGCTTGAAAGCCTAGAGGAAGGGCCGTGGAGCCACACCAGCGACAGCACGCAGGCCAACTTGGTGCCTGCAGGTCAGCCAGGATGGTCCTGGCCACGGGCGCTCTTCTGGAAGCTTTCCATTGCCCTGCCTGAGATACCCATCCTGTCCCGGCCCCCACTCCTTTTTTTCCTTCCTCACCTCAGCCCGGAGAGATATTCCAGTGGAAGTTATGGGTGACACATCCTCTTCTTTACAGGTGGCAGCCTGGCAACTCCTGCCGAAAGTCCAGCAGAGCCCCACTCACACCGGGCCCCCCACAAAGCCGTGGACCCTCACACCCACCCACCAGCACAGCCCCGAGACTGCTGACGGGGCAGAGAATATGCAGTCAGGCACAGCTGCAGGGGCTATTGCTGCCTGGAGTGCTGTTTATATTGACCTCAACCCAGGCACACCTGGGGAGGGCTTGCCGGCAGGGTCAGGCTGCCCAGGTCAGCTAATCCTCAGCCCTCGGGGAATCACATTGCAGAAAATGGACCTCGCTAAGACAGAATATTCGCCAAGGAAAAAAAGGACACAATGCCATTTGCAGCACCGTAGATGAGTCTCTAGGTAATCACGTGACTTGGAGTAAGTCAGAAAGTGAAAGACACATATCATATCATATCACTGATAGGTGTTACCTATAAATTGATACCAGGGCAGATATTTCCACGGAGAAGGGCAATCACAGATTCATTAAACAAACTTATGGTTCACCAAAGGAAATGTGTGAGGATTGAATTCATTACGATATTGGGGTTAACAGACATATACAAACACAGTAGACGTATAGATTCACCAAAGACCTACGGAGTACCAAGAGAAGACTACTCAACATTCTGTCATAACGTACATGGGAAAAGGATCCCAGGAAGAACAGACATATGTATATGTGTAAAAGAACCACCTCTTGCACACCTACAACAAGCTAAACGTTGTACTCAAACTTGCTGTAATAAAAAATAAAAAATTAAATAAAAAACACGAACAAGAAGTAGTGAGACAAACTTGAGGGGCTTTCTCCTGGCACATTCCGTTCTACATTCCAATCTAGAACGCAACGTCCATTGAGGCTCTGCTGCCCTAGTAACCAGATTTGGTAAGGGAGAACTGCTGCCACCTTGTGGCCGTTTCACGCAACAGCAGCTTTAATCC
Source organism: Mesoplodon bidens (assembly GCF_964165515.1). Lineage (NCBI taxonomy): Eukaryota > Metazoa > Chordata > Mammalia > Artiodactyla > Ziphiidae > Mesoplodon > Mesoplodon bidens. The sequence goes on from NW_027671204.1 coordinate 80,973, forward strand.
CAGCGCTAATGGTCAGTGGGTATTCCAAATCATTACAGGCCTGTAAATGACACCTGCCCTGAAAACAAATCCTGGGGTCATATATCGAGCAAAAAATTCAAAAGACGTCCATATTTCAAAACGACAGTTTCAAGAGGCATATTTCACGCACATTAGTGTTCTGCTTCTTTTGCTTTCTTTCTTTCTTTGTTAAAAAAACGGGAATGGAAAAAGGCAACCCTCAGAATGGGCGAAAACGTTCACAAACGAATCAATGGACAAAGGTTTAATCTCCAATATATATAAACAGCTCATAGAACTTAATATTAATATAACAAACAACCCAATACAAAAATGGGCAGAAGATCTAAATAGACTTTTCTTCAAAGAAGACACAGAGATGGCCAAGACGCACATGAAAAGCTGCTCAACATCACTAATTATTAGAGAAATGCAAATCAAAACTACAATGAGGTAAGACCTCACACCTGTTAGAATCGACATCATCAGATAATCTACAAATAACAAATTCTGGGGAGGGTGTGGACAAAAGGAACCCTCTACCGCTATTGGTGGGAATGTAAATTGATACAGTCACTATGGAGAACAGTATGGAGGTTCCTTTAAAAAACTAAAAAGAGAATTACCATAGGATCCAGCAATCCCACTTCTGGGCATTTACCCAGAGAAAACCATTAATCACAGAGACACATTCACCACAATGTTCATTGCAGCACTATTTACAATAGCCAGGTAATGGAAGCAACCTAAATGGCCACAGACAGACGAATGGATAAAGATGTGGTACATATATAAAATGGAATATTACTCAGCCATAAAAAGGAATGAAACTGGGTCATTTGTAGAGAAGTTGATGGATCTAGAGACTATCATACAGAGTGAAGTAAGTCAGAAAGAGAAAAACAAATATTGTATATTAATGCCTATATGTGGAACCTAGAAAAATGATACAGATGAACTGGTTTGCAGGGCAGAAATAGAGACACAGAGGCAGAGAACAAACGTATGGACACAAAGTGGGGGAAGCCATGGGGTGGTGGTGGTGGGATGAGTTGGGAGATTGGGATTGACCTGTATACATGTCTATGCATAAAATAGATAACTAATAATAACCTACTGTATGAAAAAATAAATAAAATTAAATTTCAAAATTTTTAAAAATAAAATGTAAAAATAAAACAGAAAAAAAGTTCCTCCATTCACACTGATGTATTTATAAGAATGAATTATTTCCATGCTTATATCCATAAATACATAAAAGAGGAATAAAATATAACTTGAACCAAAAAAGAAAAAAAAAGCTGAACCTAACAGTTATACAGAGGGAAACACAACCAAGGCACTTGCTCCAGTGGTAAACAATTCAGAAATTGGTCAGAGGTGGGGAATCATCCCCCATACAGCCAGCAGCCCCGCCCACCCACGCAAGGAGCGTCCTTATTGCAAAGCTGTGGGAACGTGCCGAAGCCTCTGTGAGTAAATGTGAGCTGAGCCCCAGGCCAGCTGCTGCTGAACTGTTCCCACCCTTCCCAGGTGAAACACCTGAATATGTACAAGGGCTTGAAAGCCTAGAGGAAGGGACGTGGAGCCACACCAGCGACAGCACGCAGGCCAACTTGGTGCCTGCAGGTCAGCCAGGATGGTCCTGGCCACGGGCGCTCTTCTGGAAGCTTTCCATTGCCCTGCCTGAGATACCCCTCCTGTCCTGGCCCCCACTCCTTTTTTTCCTTCCTCACCTCAGCCCGGAGAGATATTCCAGTGGAAGTTATGGGTGACACATCCTCTTTTTTACAGGTGGCAGCCTGGCAACTCATGCAGAAAGTCCAGCAGAGCCCCACTCACACCGTGCCATCCACAAAGCCGTGGACCCTCACAGCCTCCCACCAGCACAGCCCCGAGACTGCTGACGGGGCAGAGAATATGGAGTCAGGCACAGCTGCAGGGGCTATTGCTGCCTGGAGTGCTGTTTATATTGACCTCAACCCAGGCACACCTGTGGAGGGCTTGTCGGCAGGGTCAGGCTGCCCAGGTCAGCTAATCCTCAGCCCTCAGGGAATCACTTTGCAGAAAATGGACCTCGCTAAGACAGAATATTCGCCAAGGAAAAAAAGGACACAATGCCATTTGCAGCCCCGTAGATGAGTCTAGAGCTAATCACGTGACTTGGAGTAAGTCAGAAAGTGAAAGACACATATCATATCATATCACTTATAGGTTTTACGTATAAATTGATACCAGGGCTGATATTTCCACGGAGAAGGGCAATCACAGATTCATTAAACAAACTTATGGTTCTCCAAAGGAAAGGTTTGAGGATTGAATTCATTACGATATTGGGGTTAACAGACATATACAAACACAGTAGACGTATATAATCACCAAAGACCTACGGAGTACCAAGAGAAGACTACTCAACATTCTGTCATAACGTACATGGGAAAAGGATCCCAGGAAGAACAGTCATATGTATATGTGTAAAAGACCACCTCTTGCACACCTACAACAAGCTAAACGTTGTACTCAAACTTGCTGTAATAAAAAATAAAAAATTAAATTAAAAACACGAACAAGAAGTAGTGAGACAAACTTGAGGGGCTTTCTCCTGGCACATTCCGTTCTACATTCCAATCTAGAATGCGACTTCCTTTGAGGCTCTGCTGCCCTAGTAACCAGGTTTGGTAAGGGAGAACTGCTGCCACCTTGTGGCCGTTTCACACAACAGCAGCTTTAATCCCAGCGCTAATGGTCAGTGGATATTCCAAATCATTACAGGCCTGTAAATGACACCTGCCCTGAAAACAAATCCTGGGGTCATATATCGACCAAAAAATTCAAAAGACGTCCATATTTCAAAACGACAGTTTCAAGAGGCATATTTCACGCACATTAGTGTTCTGCTTCTTTTGCTTGCTTGCTTTCTTTGTTAAAAAAACGGGAATGGAAAAAGGCAACCCTCAGAATGGGCGAAAACGTTCACAAACGAATCAATGGACAAAGGTTTACTCTCCAATATATATAAACAGCTCATGCAGCTTAATATTAATAAAACAAACAACCCAATACAAAAATGGGCAGAAGATCTAAAGAGACGTTTCTTCAAAGAAGACACAGAGGTGGCCAAGACGCACATGAAAAGCTGCTCAACATCACTAATTATTAGAGAAATGCAAATCAAAACTACAATGAGGTAAGACCTCACACCTGTTAGAATCGGCATCACCAGATAATCTACAAACAACAAATTCTGGGGAGGGTGTGGACAAAAGGAACCCTCTTCCGCTATTGGTGGGAATGTAAATTGATACAGTCACTATGGAGAACAGTATGGAGCTTCTTTTAAAAAACTAAAAAGAGAATTACCATAGGATCCAGCAATCCCACTTCTGGGCATTTACCCAGAGAAAACCATAAATCACAGAGACACATTCACCACAATGTTCATTGCAGCACTATTTACAATAGCCAGGTAATGGAAGCAACCTAAATGGCCACAGACAGACGAATGGATAAAGATGTGGTACATATATAAAATGGAATATTACTCAGCCAAAAAAAGGAATGAAACTGGGTCATTTGTAGAGAAGTTGATAGATCTAGATACTGTCATACAGAGTGAAGTAAGTCAGAAAGAGAAAAACAAATATTGTATATTAATGCCTATATGTGGAACCTAGAAAAATGGTACAGAAGAACTGGTTTGCAGGGCAGAAATAGAGACACAGAGGCAGAGAACAAACGTATGGACACAAAGTGGGGGAAGCCATGGGGTGGTGGTGGTGGGATGAGTTGGGAGATTGGGATTGACCTGTATACATGTCTATGCATAAAATAGATAACTAATAATAACCTACTGTATGAAAAAATAAATAAAATTAAATTTCAAAATTTTTAAAAATAAAATGTAAAAATAAAACAGAAAAAAAGTTCCTCCATTCACACTGATGTATTTATAAGAATGAATTATTTCCATTCTTATATCCATAAATACATAAAAGAGGAATAAAATATAACTTGAACCAAAAAAGAAAAAAAAAGCTGAACCTAACAGTTATACAGAGGGAAACACAACCAAGGCACTTGCTCCAGTGGTAAACAATTCAGAAATTGGTCAGAGGTGGGGAATCATCCCCCATACAGCCAGCAGCCCCGCCCACCCACGCAAGGAGCGTCCTTATTGCAAAGCTGTGGGAACGTGCCGAGGCCTCTGTGAGTAAACGTGAGCTGAGCCCCAGGCCAGCTGCTGCTGAACTGTTCCCACCCTTCCCAGGTGAAACACCTGAATATGTACAAGGGCTTGAAAGCCTAGAGGAAGGGACGTGGAGCCACACCAGCGACAGCACGCAGGCCAACTTGGTGCCTGCAGGTCAGCCAGGATGGTCCTGGCCACGGGCGCTCTTCTGGAAGCTTTCCATTGCCCTGCCTGAGATACCCCTCCTGTCCTGGCCCCCACTCCTTTTTTTCCTTCCTCACCTCAGCCCGGAGAGATATTCCAGTGGAAGTTATGGGTGACACATCCTCTTTTTTACAGGTGGCAGCCTGGCAACTCATGCAGAAAGTCCAGCAGAGCCCCACTCACACCGGGCCATCCACAAAGCCGTGGACCCTCACAGCCTCCCACCAGCACAGCCCCGAGACTGCTGACGGGGCAGAGAATATGGAGTCAGGCACAGCTGCAGGGGCTATTGCTGCCTGGAGTTCTGTTTATATTGACCTCAACCCAGGCACACCTGTGGAGGGCTTGTCGGCAGGGTCAGGCTGCCCAGGTCAGCTAATCCTCAGCCCTCAGGGAATCACTTTGCAGAAAATGGACCTCGCTAAGACAGAATATTCGCCAAGGAAAAAAAGGACACAATGCCATTTGCAGCCCCGTAGATGAGTCTAGAGCTAATCACGTGACTTGGAGTAAGTCAGAAAGTGAAAGACACATATCATATCATATCACTTATAGGTTTTACGTATAAGTTGATACCAGGGCTGATATTTCCACGGAGAAGGGCAATCACAGATTCATTAAACAAACTTATGGTTCTCCAAAGGAAAGGTTTGAGGATTGAATTCATTACGATATTGGGGTTAACAGACATATACAAACACAGTAGACGTATATAATCACAAAAGACCTACGGAGTACCAAGAGAAGACTACTCAACATTCTGTCATAACGTACATGGGAAAAGGATCCCAGGAAGAACAGTCATATGTATATGTGTAAAAGACCACCTCTTGCACACCTACAACAAGCTAAACGTTGTACTCAAACTTGCTGTAATAAAAAATAAAAAATTAAATTAAAAACACGAACAAGAAGTAGTGAGACAAACTTGAGGGGCTTTCTCCTGGCACATTCCGTTCTACATTCCAATCTAGAACGCGACTTCCTTTGAGGCTCTGCTGCCCTAGTAACCAGGTTTAGTAAGGGAGAACTGCTGCCACCTTGTGGCCGTTTCACACAACAGCAGCTTTAATCCCAGCGCTAATGGTCAGTGGATATTCCAAATCATTACAGGCCTGTAAATGACACCTGCCCTGAAAACAAATCCTGGGGTCATATATCGACCAAAAAATTCAAAAGACGTCCATATTTCAAAACGACAGTTTCAAGAGGCATATTTCACGCACATTAGTGTTCTGCTTCTTTTGCTTGCTTTCTTTCTTTGTTAAAAAAAGGGAATGGAAAAAGGCAACCCTCAGAATGGGCGAAAACGTTCACAAACGAATCAATGGACAAAGGTTTAATCTCCAATATATATAAACAGCTCATGCAGCTTAATATTAATAAAACAAACAACCCAATACAAAAATGGGCAGAAGATCTAAAGAGACGTTTCTTCAAAGAAGACACAGAGATGGCCAAGACGCACATGAAAAGCTGCTCAACATCACTAATTATTAGAGAAATGCAAATCAAAACTACAATGAGGTAAGACCTCACACCTGTTAGAATCGGCATCACCAGATAATCTACAAACAACAAATTCTGGGGAGGGTGTGGACAAAAGGAACCCTCTTCCGCTATTGGTGGGAATGTAAATTGATACAGTCACTATGGAGAACAGTATGGATGTTCCTTTAAAAAACTAAAAAGAGAATTACCATAGGATCCAGCAATCCCACTTCTGGGCATATACCCAGAGAAAACCATAAATCACAGAGACACATTCACCACAATGTTCATTGCAGCACTATTTACAATAGCCAGGTAATGGAAGCAACCTAAATGCCCAGAGACAGACGAATGGATAAAGATGTGGGACATATATAAAATGGAATATTACTCAGCCATAAAAAGGAATGAAACTGGGTCATTTGTAGAGAAGTTGATGGATCTAGAGACTGTCATACAGAGTGAAGTAAGTGAGAAAGAGAAAAACAAATATTGTATATTAATGCCTATATGTGGAACCTAGAAAAATGGTTCAGATGAACTGGTTTGCAGGGCAGAAATAGAGACACAGAGGTAGAGAACAAACGTATGGACACAAAGTGGGGGAAGCCATGGGGTGGTGGTGGTGGGATGAGTTGGGAGATTGGGATTGACCTGTATACATGACTATACATAAAATAGATAACTAATAATAACCTACTGTATAAAAAAATAAATAAAATAAAATTTCAAAATTTTTAAAAATAAAATGTAAAAATAAAACAGAAAAAAGTTCTTCCATTCACACTGATGTATTTATAAGAATGAATTATTTCCATGCTTATATCTATAAATACATAAATGAGGAATAAAATCTAACTTGAACCAAAAAAGAAAAAAAAACTGAACCTAACAGTTATACAGAGGGAAACACAACCAAGGCTCTTGCTCCAGTGGTAAACAATTCTGAAATTGGTCAGAGGTGGGGAATCATCCCCCATACAGCCTGCAGCCCCGCCCGCCCACGCAAGGAGCGTCCTTATTGCAAAGCTGTGGGACCGTGCCGAGGCCTCTGTGAGTAAACGTGAGCTGAGCCCCAGGCCAGCTGCTGCTGAACTGTTCCCACCCTTCCCAGGTGAAACACCTGAATATGTACAAGGGCTTGAAAGCCAAGAGGAAGGGCCGTGGAGCCACACCAGCGACAGCACGCAGGCCAACATGGTGCCTGCAGGTCAGCCAGGATGGTCCTGGCCACGGGCGCTCTTCTGGAAGCTTTCCATTGCCCTGCCTGAGATACCCCTCCTGTCCCGGCCCCCACTCCTTTTTTTCCTTCCTCACCTCAGCCCGGAGAGATATTCCAGTGGAAGTTATGGGTGACACATCCTCTTCTTTACAGGTGGAAGGCTGGCAACTCCTGCAGAAAGTCCAGCAGAGCCCCAAACACACCGGGCCACCCACAAAGCCGTGGACCCTCACACCCTCCCACCAGCACAGCCCCGAGACTGCTGACGGGGCAGAGAATATGGAGTCAGGCACAGCTGCAGGGGCTATTGCTGCCTGGAGTGCTGTTTATATTGACCTCAACCCAGGCACACCTGGGGAGGGCTTGCCGGCAGGGTCAGGCTGCCCAGGTCAGCTAATCCTCAGCCCTCAGGGAATCACATTGCAGAAAATGAACCTCGCTAAGACAGAATATTCGCCAAGGAGAAAAAGGACACAATGCCATTTGCAGCACCGTAGATGAGTCTAGAGGTAATCACGTGACTTGGAGTAAGTCAGAAAGTGAAAGACACATATCATATCATATCACTTATAGGTGTTACCTATAAATTGATACCAGGGCAGATATTTCCACGGAGAAGGGCAATCACAGATTCATTAAACAAACTTATGGTTCACCAAAGGAAAGGTGTGAGGATTGAATTCATTACGATATTGGGGTTAACAGACATATACAAACACAGTAGACGTATATAATCAACAAAGACCTACGGAGTACCAAGAGAAGACTACTCAACATTCTGTCATAAAGTACATGGGAAAAGGATCCCAGGAAGAACAGACATATGTATATGTGTAAAAGAACCACCTCTTGCACACCTACAACAAGCTAAACGATGTACTCAAACTTTCTGTAATTAAAAATGAAAAATTAAATTAAAAACACGAACAAGAAGTAGTGAGGCAAACTTGAGGGGCTTTCCCTGGCACATTCCATTCTAAATTCCAATCTAGAATGCGACTTCCATTGAGGCTCTGCTGCCCTAGTAACCAGATTTGGTAAGGGAGAACTGCTGCCACCTTGTGGCCGTTTCACACAACAGCAGCTTTAAGCCCAGCGCTAAAGGTCAGTGGATATTCAAAATCATTACAGGCCTGTAAATGACACCTGCCCTGAAAACAAATCCAGGGGTCATATATCGACCAAAAAATTCAAAAGACGTCCATATTTCAAAACGACAGTTTCAAGAGGCATATTTCACGCACATTAGTGTTCTGCTTCTTTTGCTTTATTTCTTTCTTTGTTAAAAAAACGGGAATGGAAAAAGGCATCCCTCAGAATGGGCGAAAACGTTCACACAGAAATCAATGGACAAAGGTTTAATCTCCAATGTATATAAACAGCTCATGCACCTTAATATTAATAAAACAAACAACCCAATACAAAAATGGGCAGAAGATCTAAATAGACGTTTCTTCAAAGAAGACACAGAGATGGCCAAGACGCACATGAAAAGCTGCTCAAATCACTAATTATTAGAGAAATGCAAATCAAAACTACAATGAGGTAAGACCTCACACCTGTTAGAATCGGCCTCATCAGATAATCTACAAACAACAAATTCTGGGGAGGGTGTGGACAAAAGGAAACCTCTTCCACTATTGGTGGGAATGTAAATTGATACAGTCACTATGGAGAACAGTATGGAGGTTCCTTTAAAAAACTAAAAAGAGAATTACCATAGGATCCAGCAATCCCACTTCTGGGCATATACCCTGAGAAAACCATAAATCACAAAGACACATTCACCACAATGTTCATTACAGCACTATTTACAATAGCCAGGTAATGGAAGCAACCTAAATGGCCACAGACAGACGAATGGATAAAGATGTGGTACATATATAAAATGGAATATTACTCAGCCATAAAAAAAGAATGAAACTGGGTCATTTGTAGAGAAGTTGATGGATCTACAGACTGTCATACAGAGTGAAGTAAGTCAGAAAGAGAAAAAGAAATATTGTATATTAATGCCTATATGTGGAACCTAGAAAAATGGTACAGATGAACTGGTTTGCAGAGCAGAAATAGAGACACAGAAGTAGAGAACAAACGTATGGACACAAAGTTGGGGAAGCCATGGGTTGTTGGTGGTGGGATGAGTTGGGAGATTGGGATTGACCTGTATACATGTATATGCATAAAATAGATAACTAATAATAACCTACTGTATAAAAAAATAAATAAAATTAAATTTCAAAATTTTTAAAAATAAAAGGTAAAAATAAAACAGAAAAAAAGTTCTTCCATTCACACTGATGTATTTATAAGAATGAATTATTTCCATGCTTATATCTATAAATATATAAAAGAGGAATAAAATCTAACTTGAACCAAAAAAGAAAAACAAATACTGAACCTAACAGTTATACAGAGGAAATCACTACCAAGGCACTTGCTCCAGTGGTAAACCATTCTGAAATTGGTCAGAGGTCGGGAATCATCTCCCATACAGCCAGCAGCCCCGCCCGCCCACGCAAGGAGCATCCTTATTGCAAAGCTGGTGGACCGTCCCCAGGCTTCTGTGAGTAAACGTGAGCTGATCCCCAGGCCAGCTGCTGCTGAACTGTTCCCACCCTTCCCAGGTGAAACACCTGAATATGTACAAGGGCTTGAAAGCCTAGAGGAAGGGCCGTGGAGCCACACCAGCGACAGCACGCAGGCCAACTTGGTGCCTGCAGGTCAGCCAGGATGGTCCTGGCTACGGGCGCTCTTCTGGATGCTTTCCATTGCCCTGCTTGAGATACCCATCCTGTCCCGGCCCTGACTCCTTTTTTTCCTTCCTCACCACAGCCCGGAGAGATATTCCAGTGGAAGTTATGGGTGACACATCCTCTTCTTTAAAGGTGGCAGCCTGGCAACTCCTGCAGAAAGTCCAGCAGAGCCCCACTCACACCGTGCCACCCACAAAGCCGTGGACCCTCACACCCTCCCACCAGCACAGCCCCGAGACTGCTGACGGGGCAGAGAATATGGAGTCAGGCACAGCTGCAGGGGCTATTGCTGCCTGGAGTGCTGTTTATATTGACCTCAACCCAGGCACACCTGGGGAGGGCTTGCCGGCAGGGTCAGGCTGCCCAGGTCAGCTAATCCTCAGCCCTCAGGGAATCACATTGCAGAAAATGGACCTCGCTAAGACAGAATATTCGCCAAGGAGAGAAAGGGCAAAATGCCATTTGCAGCACCGAAGATGAGTCTAGAGTTAATCACGTGACTTGGAGTAAGTCAGAAAGCGAAAGACACATATCATATCATATCACTTATAGGTGTTACCTATAAATTGATACCAGGGCAGATATTTCCACGGAGAAGGGCAATCACAGATTCATTAAACAAACTTATGGTTCACCAAAGGAAAGGTGTGAGGATTGAATTCATTACGATATTGGGGTTAACAGACATATACAAACACAGTAGACGTATATAATCAACAAAGACCTACGGAGTACCAAGAGAAGACTACTCAACATTCTGTCATAACGTACATGGGAAAAGGATCCCAGGAAGAACAGACATATGTATATGTGTAAAAGAACCACCTCTTGCACACCTACAACAAGCTAAACGTTGTACTGAAACTTGCTGTAATAAAAAATAAAAAATTAAATTAAAAACACGAACAAGAAGTAGTGAGACAAACTTGAGGCGCTTTCTCCCGGCACATTCCGTTCTAAATTCCAATCTAGAATGCGACTTCCATTGAGGCTCTGCTGCCCTAGTAACCAGATTGGGTAAGGGAGAACTGCTGCCACCTTGTGGCCGTTTCACACAACAGCAGTTTTAAGCCCAGCGCTAAAGGTCAGTGGATATTCAAAATCATTACAGGCCTGTAAATGACACCTGCCCTGAAAACAAATCCAGGGGTCATATATCGACCAAAAAATTCAAAAGACGTCCATATTTCAAAACGACAGTTTCAAGAGGCATATTTCACGCACATTAGTGTTCTGCTTCTTTTGCTTTCTTTCTTTCTTTGTTAAAAAAACGGGAATGGAAAAAGGCAACCCTCAGAATGGGCGAAAACGTTCACACACAAATCAATGGACAAAGGTTTAATCTCCAATGTATATAAACAGCTCATGCAGCTTAATATTAATAAAACAAACAACCCAATACAAAAATGGGCAGAAGATCTAAATAGACGTTTCTTCAAAGAAGACACAGAGATGGCCAAGACGCACATGAAAAGCTGCTCAAATCACTAATTATTAGAGAAATGCAAATCAAAACTACAATGAGGTAAGACCTCACACCTGTTAGAATTGGCATCATCAGATAATCTACAAACAACTAATTCTGGGGAGGGTGTGGACAAAAGGAAACCTCTTCCGCTATTGGTGGGAATGTAAATTGATACAGTCACTATGGAGAACAGTATGGAGGTTCCTTTAAAAAACTAAAAAGAGAATTACCATAGGATCCAGCAATCCCACTTCTGGGCATATACCCTGAGAAAACCATAAATCACAAAGACACATTCACCACAATGTTCATTGCAGCACTATTTACAATAGCCAGGTAATGGAAGCAACCTAAATGGCCACAGACAGACGAATGGATAAAGATGTGGTACATATATAAAATGGAATATTACTCAGCCATAAAAAAAGAATGAAACTGGGTCATTTGTAGAGAAGTTGATGGATCTACAGACTGTCATACAGAGTGAAGTAAGTCAGAAAGAGAAAAACAAATATTGTATATTAATGCCTATATGTGGAACCTAGAAAAATGGTACAGATGAACTGGTTTGCAGGGCAGAAATAGACACAGAGGTAGAGAACAAACGTATGGACACAAAGTGGGGGAAGCCATGGGGTGGTGGTGGTGGGATGAGTTGGGAGATTGGGATTGACCTGTATACATGTCTATGCATAAATTAGATAACTAATAATAACCTACTGTATAAAAAAACTAAATAAAATTAAATTTCAAAATTTTAAAAAATAAAATGTAAAAATAAAACAGAAAAAAAGTTCTTCCATTCACACTGATGTATTTATAAGAATGAATTATTTCCATGCTTATATCCATAAATATATAAAAGAGGAATAAAATCGAACTTGAACCAAAAAAGAAAAGAAAAACTGAACCTAACAGTTATACAGAGGAAAACACTACCAAGGCACCTGCTCCAGTGGTATACAATTCTGAAATTGGTCAGAGGTGGGGAATCATCTCCCATACAGCCAGCAGCCCCGCCCGCCCACGCAAGGAGCGTCCTTATTGCAAAGCTGGGGGACCGTGCCGAGGCCTCTGTGAGTAAACGTGAGCTGAGCCCCAGGCCAGCAGCTGCTGAACTGTTCCCACCCTTCCCAGGTGAAACATCTGTATAAGTACAAGGGTTTGGAAGCCTAGAGGAAGGGCCGTGGAGCCACACCAGCGACAGCACGCAGGCCAACATGGTGCCTGCTGGTCAGCCAAGATGGTCCTGGCCACGGGCGCTCTTCTGGAAGCTTTCCATTGCCCTGACTGAGATACCCCTCCTGTCCCGGCCCCCACACCTTTTTTTCCTTCCTCACCCCAGCCCGGAGAGATATTCCAGTGGAAGTTATGGGTGACACATCCTCTTCTTTACAGGTGGCAGCTTGGCAACTCCTGCAGAAAGTCCAGCAGAGCCCCACTCACACCGTGCCACCCACAAAGACGTGGACCCTCACACCCTCCCACCAGCAGAGCCCCGAGACTGCTGACGGGGCAGAGAATATGGAGTCAAGCACAGCTGCAGTGGCTATTGCTGCCTGGGGTGCTGTTTATATTGACCTCAACACACGCACACCTGGGGAGGGCTTGCTGGCAGGGTCAGGCTGCCCAGGTCAGCTAATCCTCAGCCCTCAGGGAATCACACTGCAGAAAATGGACCTCGCTAAGACAGAATATTCGCCAAGGAAAAAAAGGACACAATGCGATATGCAGCACCTAAGATGTGTCTAGAGGTACTCACGTGACTTTTAGTAAGTCAGAAACTGAAAGACACATATCGTATGATATCACTTATAGGTGTTACCTATAAATTGATATCACGGCAGATATTTCCACGGAGAAGGGCAATCACAGATTCATTAAACAAACTTATGGTTCACCAAACGAAAGGTGTGAGGATTGAAATCAATACGATATTGGGGTTAACAGACATATACAAACACAGTGGACGTATATAATCACCAAAAACCTACGGAGTACCAAGAGAAGACTACTCAACATTCTGTCATAACGTACATGGGAAAAGGATCCCAGGAAGAACAGACATATGTATATGTGTAAAAGAACCACCTCTTGCACACCTACAACAAGCTAAACGTTGTACTCAAACTTTTTGTAATAAAAAATAAAAAATTAAATTAAAAACACGAACAAGAAGTAGTGAGACAAACTTGAGGGGCTTTCTCCTGGCTCATTCCATTCTACATTACAATCTAGAACGCGACTTCCATTGAGGCTCTGCTGCCCTAGTAACCAGATTTGGTAAGGGAGAACTGCTGCCACCTTGTGGCCGTTTCACACAACAGCAGCTTTAATCCCAGCGCTAATGGTCAGTGGATATTCCAAATCATTACAGGCCTGTAAATGACACCTGCCCTGAAAACAAATCCTGGGGTCATATATCGACCAAAAAATTCAAAAGACGTCCATATTTCAAAACGACAGTTTCAAGAGGCATATTTCACGCACATTAGTGTTCTGCTTCTTTTGCTTTCTTTCTTTCTTTGTTAAAAAAACGGGAATGGAAAAAGGCAACCCTCAGAATGGGCGAAAACGTTCACAAACGAATCAATGGACAAAGGTTTAATCTCCAATATATATAAACAGCTCATGCAGCTTAATATTAATAAAACAAACAACCCAATACAAAAATGGGCAGAAGATCTAAAGAGACGTTTCTTCAAGAAGACACAGAGATGGCACAGACGCACATGAAAAGCTGCTCAACATCACTATTTATTAGAGAAATGCAAATCAAAACTACAATGAGGTAAGACCTCACACCTGTTAGAATCGGCATCATCAGATAATCTACAAACAACAAATTCTGGGGAGGGTGTGGACAAAAGGAACCCTCTTCCGCTATTGGTGGGAATGTAAATTGATGGGGTCATATATCGACCAAAAAATTCAAAAGACGTCCATATTTCAAAACGACATTTTTAAGAGGCATATTTCACGCACATTAGTGTTCTGCTTCTTTTGCTTGCTTTCTTTCTGTGTTAAAAAAACGGGAATAGAAAAAGGCAACCCTCAGAATGGGCGAAAACGTTCACAAACGAATCAATGGACAAAGGTTTAATCTCCAATATATATAAACAGCTCATGCAGCTTAATATTAATAAAACAAACAACACAGTACAAAAATGGGCAGAAGATCTAAAGAGACGTTTCTTCAAAGAAGACACAGTGATGGCCAAGACGCACATGAAAAGCTGCTCAACATCACTAATTATTATAGAAATGCAAATGAAAACTACAATGAGGTAAGACCTCACACCTGTTAGAATCGGCATCATCAGATAATCTACAAACAACAAATTCTGGGGACGGTGTGGACAAAAGGAACCCTCTTCCGCTATTGGTGGGAATGTAAATTGATACAGTCTCTATGGAGAACAGTATGGAGGTTCCTTTAAAAAGTAAAAAGAGAATTACCATAGGATCCAGCAATCCCACTTCTGGGCATATACCCAGAGAAAACCATAAATCACAAAGACACATTCACCACAATGTTCATTGCAGCACTATTTACAATAGCCAGGCAATTGAAGCAACCTAAATGCTCACAGACAGACGAATAGATAAAGATGTGGTACATATATAAAACGGAATATTACTCAGCCATAAAAAGGAATGAAACTAGGTCATTTGCAGAGAAGTTGATGGATCTAGAGACTGTCATACAGAGTGAAGTAAGTCAGAAAGAGAAAAACAAATATTGTATATTAATGCCTATATGTGGAACCTAGAAAAATGGTACAGATGAATTGGTTTGCAGGGCAGAAATAGAGACACAGAGGTAGAGAACAAACGTATGGACACAAAGTGGGGGAAGCCATGGGGTGGTGGTGGTGGGATGAGTTGGGAGATTGGGATTGACCTGTATACATGTCTATGCATAAAATAGATAACTAATAATAACCTACTGTATAAAAAAAATAAATAAACATAAATTTCACAATTTTTTAAAACAAAATGTAAAAATAAAACAGAAAAAATTTCTTCCATTCACACTGATGTATTTATAAGAATGAATTATTTCCATGCTTATATCCATAAATATATAAAAGAGGAATAAAATCTAACTTGAACCAAAAAAGAAAAAAAAAACTGAACCTAACAGTTATACAGATGAAAACACTATCAAGGCACTTGCTCCAGTGGTAAACAATTCTGAAATTGGTCAGAGGTGGGGAATCATCTCCCATAGAGCCAGCAGCCCCGCCCGCCCACGCAAGGAGCGTCCTTATTGCAAAGCTGGGGTACTGTGCCGAGGCCTCTGTGACTAAACGTGAGCTGAGCCCCAGGCCAGCTGCTGCTGAACTGTTCCCACCCTTCCAAGGTGAAACACCTGAATATGTACAAGGTCTTGAAAGCCTAGAGGAAGGGCCGTGGAGCCACACCAGCGACAGCACGCAGGCCATCTTTGTACCTGCAGGCCAGCCAGGATGGTCCTGGCCACGGGCGCTCTTCTGGAAGCTTTCCATTGCCCTGCCCGAGGTACCACTTCTGTCCCGGCCCCCACTCCTTTTTTTCCTTCCTCACCTCAGACCGGAGAGATATTCCAGTGGAAGTTATGGGCGACACATCCTCTTCTTTACAGGTGGCAGCCTGGCAACTCCTGCAGAAAGTCCAGCAGAGCCCCACTCACACCGGGCCACGCAGAAAGCCTTGGACCCTCACACCCTCCCACCAGCACAGCCCCGAGACTGCTGACGGGGCAGACAATATGGAGTCAGGCACAGCTGCAGGGGCTATTGCTGCCTGGAGTGCTGTTTATATTGACCTCAACCCAGGCACACCTGGGGAGGGCTTGCCGGCAGGGTCAGGCTGCCCAGGTCAGCTAATCCTCAGCCCTCAGGGAATCACATTGCAGAAAATGGGCCTCGCTAAGACAGAATATTCGCCAAGGAAAAAAAGGACAGAATGCCATTTGCAGCACCGTAGATGAGTCTAGAGGTAATCACGTGACTTGGAGTAAGTCAGAAAGTGAAAGACACATATCATATCATATCACTTATAGGTGTTACCTATAAATTGATACCAGGGCAGATATTTCCACGGAGAAGGGCAATCACAGATTCATTAAACAAACTTATGGTTCACCAAAGCAAAGGTGTGAGGATTGAAATCAATACGATATTGGGGTTAACAGACATATACAAACACAGTGGACGTATATAATCACCGAAGACCTACGGAGTACCAAGAGAAGACTACTCAACATTCTGTCATAACGTACATGGGAAAAGGATCCCAGGAAGAACAGACATATGTATATGTGTAAAAGAACCACCTCTTGCACACCTACAACAAGCTAAACGTTGTACTCACACTTGCTGTAATAAAAAATAAAAAATTAAATTAAAAACACGAACAAGAAGTAGTGAGACAAACTTGAGGGGCTTTCTCCTGGCACATTCCGTTGTACATTCCAATCTAGAACGCGACTTCCATTGAGGCTCTGCTGCCCTAGTAACCAGATTTGGTAAGGGAGAACTGCTGCCACCTTGTGGCCGTTTCACACAACAGCAGCTTTAATCCCAGCGCTAATGGTCAGTGGATATTCCAAATCATTACAGGCCTGTAAATGACACCTGCCCTGAAAACAAATCCTGGGGTCATATATCGACCAAAAAATTCAAAAGACGTCCATATTTCAAAACGAAAGTTTCAAGAGGCATATTTCACACACATTAGTGCTCTGCTTCTTTGATTTCTTTCTTTCTTTGTTAAAATACGGGAATGGAAAAAGGCAACCCTTAGAATGGGCGAAAACGTTCACAAACGAATCAATGGACAAAGGTTTAATCTCCAATATATATAAACAGCTCATGCAGCTTAATATTAATAAAACAAAAAACCCAATACAAAAATGGGCAGAAGATCTAAATAGACGTTTCTTCAAAGAAGACACAGAGGTGGCCAAGACGCACATGAAAAGCTGCTCAACATCACTAATTATAAGAGAAATGCAAATCAAAACTACAATGAGGTAAGACCTCTCACCTGTTAGAATCGGCATCATCAGATAATCTACAAACAACAAATTCTGGGGAGGGTGTGGACAAAAGGAACCCTCTTCCACTATTGGTGGGAATGTAAATTGATACAGTCACTATGGAGAACAGTATGGAGGTTCCTTTAAAAAACTAAAAAGAGAATTACCATACGATCCAGCAATCCCACTTCTGGGCATATACCCAGAGAAAACCATAAATCACAGAGACACATTCACCACAATGTTTATTGCAGCACTATTTACAATAGCCAGGTAATGGAAGCAACCTAATTGCCCACAGGCAGACGAATTGATAAAGATGTGGTACATATATAAAATGGAATATTACTCAGCCATAAAAAGGAATGAAACTGGGTCATTTGTAGAGAAGTTGATGGATCTAGAGACTGTCATACAGAGTGAAGTAAGTCAGAAAGAGAAAAACACATATTGTATATTAATGCCTATATGTGGAACCTAGAAAAATGGTACAGATGAACTGGTTTGCAGGGCAGAAATAGAGACACAGAGGTAGAGAACATACCTAAGGACACAAAGTGGGGGAAGCCAAGGGGTGTTGGTGGTGGGATGAGTTGGGAGATTGGGATTGACCTGTATACATGTATATGCATAAAATAGATAACTAATAATAACCTACTGTATAAAAAAAATAAATAAAATTATATTTCAAAATTTTTAAAAATATAATGTAAAAATGAAACAGAAAAAAAGTTCTTACATTCACACTGATGTATTTATAAGAATGAATTATTTCCATGCTTATATCCATAGATACATAAAAGAGGAATAAAATCTAACTTGAACCAAAAAAGAAAAAAAAACTGAACCTAACAGTTATACAGAGGAAAACACTACCAAGGCACTTGCTCCAGTGGTAAACAATTCTGAAATTGGTCAGAGGTGGGGAATCATCTCCCATACAACCAGCATCCCCGCCCCCCCACACAAGGAGCGTCCTTATTGCAAAGTTGGGGGACCGTGCCGAGGCCTCTGTGAGTAAACGTGAGCTGAGCCACAGGCCAGCTTCTGCTGAACTGTTCCCAACTTTCTCAGGTGAAAGACCTGAGTATGTACAAGGGCTTGAAAGCCTAGAGGAAGGGCCGTGGAGCCACACCAGCGACAGCACGCAGGCCAACTTGGTGCCTGCAGGTCAGCCAGGATGGTCCTGGCCACGGGCGCTCTTCTGGAAGCTTTCCATTACCCTGCCTGAGATACCCCTCCTGTCCCGGCCCCCACTCCTTTTTTTCCTTCCTCACCTCAGCCCGGAGAGATATTCCAGTGGAAGTTATGGGTTACACATCCTCTTCTTTACAGGTGGCAGCCTGGCAACTCCTGCAGAAAGTCCAGCAGAGCCCCACTCACACCGGGCCACCCACAAAGCCGTGGACCCTCACACCCTCCCACCAGCACAGCCTCGAGACTGCTGACGGGGCAGAGAATATGGAGTCAGGCACAGCTGCAGGGGCTATTGCTGCCTGGAGTGCTGTTTATATTGACCTCAACCCAGGCCCACCTGGGGAGGGCTTGCCGGCAGGGTCAGGCTGCCCAGGTCAGCTAATCCTCAGCCCTCAGGGAATCACATTGCAGAAAATGGACCTCGCTAAGACAGAATATTCACCAAGGAAAAAAAGGACACAATGCCATTTGCAGCATCGTAGATGAGTCTAGAGGTAATCACGTGACTTGGAGTAAGTCAGAAGGTGAAAGACACATATCATATCATATCACTTATAGATGTTACCGATAAATTGATACCAGGGCAGATATTTCCACGGAGAAGGGCAATCACAGATTCATTAAACAAACTTATGGTTCACCAAAGGAAAGGTGTGAGGATTGAATTCATTACGATATTGGGGTTAACAGACAGATACAAACACAGTAGACGTATATAATCACCAAAGACCTACGGAGTACCAAGAGAAGACTACTCAACATTCTGTCATAACGTACATGGGAAAAGGATCCCAGGAAGAACAGACATATGTATATGTGTAAAAGAACCACCTCTTGCACACCTACAACAAGCTAAACGTTGTACTCACACTTGCTGTAATAAAAAATAAAAAATTAAATTAAAAACACGAACAAGAAGTAGTGAGACAAACTTGAGGGGCTTTCTCCTGGCACATTCCGTTCTACATTACAATCTACAACGTGACTTCCATTGAGGTTCTGCTGCCCAAGTAACCAGATTTGGTAAGGGAGAACTGCTGCCACCTTGTGGCCGTTTCACACAATAGCAGCTTTAATCCCAGCGCTAATGGTCAGTGGATATTCCAAATCATTACAGGCCTGTAAATGACACCTGCCCTGAAAACAAATCCTGGGGTCATATATCGACCAAAAAATTCAAATTCGTCCATATTTCAAAACGACAGTTTCAAGAGGCATATTTCACGCACATTAGTGTTCTGCTTCTTTTGCTTGCTTTCTTTCTTTGTTAAAAAACGGGAATGGAAAAAGGCAACCCTCAGAATGGGCGAAAACGTTCACAAACGAATCAATGGACAAAGGTTTAATCTCCAATATATATAAACAGCTCATGCAGCTTAATATTAATAAAACAAACAACCCAATACAAAAATGGGCAGAAGATCTAAATAGACGTTTCTTCAAAGAAGACACAGAGATGGCCAAGACGCACATGAAAAGCTGCTCAACATCACTAATTATTAGAGAAATGCAAATCAAAACTACAATGAGGTAAGACCTCACACCTGTTAGAATCGGCATCATCAGATAATCTACAAACAACAAATTCTGGGGAGGGTGTGGACAAAAGAAACCCTCTTCCGCTATTGGTGGGAATGTAAATTGATACAGTCACTATGGAGAACAGTATGGAGGTTCCTTTAAAAAACTAAAAAGAGAATTACCATACGATCCAGCAATCCCACTTCTGGGCATATACCCAGAGAAACCCATAAATCACAAAGACACATTCACCACAATGTTCATTGCAGCACTATTTACAATAGCCAGGTAATGGAAGCAACATAAATGCCCACAGAGAGACGAATGGATAAAGATGTGGTACATATATAAAATGGAATATTACTCAGCCATAAAAAAAGAATGAAACTGGGTCATTTGTAGAGAAGTTGATGGATCTAGAGACTGTCATACAGAGTGAAGTAAGTCAGAAAGAGAAAAACAAATATTTTTTATTAATGCCTATATGTGGAACCTAGAAAAACGGTACAGATGAACTGGTTTGCCGGGCAGAAATAGAGACACAGAGATAGAGAACAAACGTATGGACACAAAGTGGGGGAAGCCATGGGGTGGTGGTGGTGGGATGAGTTGGGAGATTGGGATTGACCTGTATACATGTATATGCATAAAATAGATAACTAATAATAACCTACTGTATAAAAAAAATAAATAATATTAAATTTCAAAATTTTAAAAATAAAATGTAAAAATAAAACAGAAAAAAAGTTCTTCCATTCACACTGATGTATTTATAAGAATGAATTATTTCCATGCTTATATCTATAAATACATAAAAGAGGAATAAAATCTAACTTGAACCAAAAAAGAAAGAAAAAAAAACTGAACCTAACAGTTATACAGAGGAAAACACTACCAAGGCACTTGCTCCAGTGATAAACAATTCTGAAATTGGTCAGAGGTGGGGAATCATCTCCCATACAACCAGCAGCCCCGCCCGCCCACACAAGGAGCGTCCTTATTGCAAAGTTGGGGGACCGTGCCGAGGCCTCTGTGAGTAAACGTGAGCTGAGCCCCAGGCCAGCTTCTGCTGAACTGTTCCCAACTTTCTCAGGTGAAAGACCTGAGTATGTACAAGGGCTTGAAAGCCTAGAGGAAGGGCCGTGGAGCCACACCAGCGACAGCACGCAGGCCAACTTGCTGCCTGCAGGTCAGCCAGGATGGTCCTGGCCACGGGCGCTCTTCTGGAAGCTTTCCATTACCCTGCCTGAGATACCCCTCCTGTCCCGGCCCCCACTCCTTTTTTTCCTTCCTCACCTCAGCCCGGAGAGATATTCCAGTGGAAGTTATGGGTTACACATCCTCTTCTTTACAGGTGGCAGCCTGGCAACTCCTGCAGAAAGTCCAGCAGAGCCCCACTCACACCGGGCCACCCACAAAGCCGTGGAACCTCACACCCTCCCACCAGCACAGCCTCGAGACTGCTGACGGGGCAGAGAATATGGAGTCAGGCACAGCTGCAGGGGCTATTGCTGCCTGGAGTGCTGTTTATATTGACCTCAACCCAGGCACACCTGGGGAGGGCTTGCCGGCAGGGTCAGGCTGCCCAGGTCAGCTAATCCTCAGCCCTCAGGGAATCACATTGCAGAAAATGGACCTCGCTAAGACAAAATATTCGCCAAGGAAAAAAAGGACACAATGCCATTTGCAGCATCGTAGATGAGTCTAGAGGTAATCACGTGACTTGGAGTAAGTCAGAAGGTGAAAGACACATATCATATCATATCACTTATAGATGTTACCGATAAATTGATACCAGGGCAGATATTTCCACGGAGAAGGGCAATCACAGATTCATTAAACAAACTTATGGTTCACCAAAGGAAAGGTGTGAGGATTGAATTCATTACGATATTGGGGTTAACAGACAGATACAAACACAGTAGACGTATATAATCACCAAAGACCTACGGAGTACCAAGAGAAGACTACTCAACATTCTGTCATAACGTACATGGGAAAAGGATCCCAGGAAGAACAGACATATGTATATGTGTAAAAGAACCACCTCTTGCACACCTACAACAAGCTAAACGTTGTACTCACACTTGCTGTAATAAAAAATAAAAAATTAAATTAAAAACACGAACAAGAAGTAGTGAGACAAACTTGAGGGGCTTTCTCCTGGCACATTCCGTTCTACATTACAATCTACAACGTGACTTCCATTGAGGCTCTGCTGCCCAAGTAACCAGATTTGGTAAGGGAGAACTGCTGCCACCTTGTGGCCGTTTCACACAATAGCAGCTTTAATCCCAGCGCTAATGGTCAGTGGATATTCCAAATCATTACAGGCCTGTAAATGACACCTGCCCTGAAAACAAATCCTGGGGTCATATATCGACCAAAAAATTCAAATTCGTCCATATTTCAAAACGACAGTTTCAAGAGGCATATTTCACGCACATTAGTGTTCTGCTTCTTTTGCTTTCTTTCTTTCTTTGTTAAAAAACGGGAATGGAAAAAGGCAACCCTCAGAATGGGCGAAAACGTTCACAAACGAATCAATTGACAAAGGTTTAATCTCCAATATATATAAACAGATCATGCAGCTTAATATTAATAAAACAAACAACCCAATACAAAAATGGGCAGAAGATCTAAAGAGACGTTTCTTCAAAGAAGACACAGAGATGGCCAAGACGCACATGAAAAGCTGCTCAACATCACTATTAGAGAAATGCAAATCAAAACTACAATGAGGTAAGACCTCACACCTGTTAGAATCGGCATCATCAGATAATCTACAAACAACAAATTCTTGGGAGGGTGTGGACAAAAGGAACCCTCTTCCGCTATTGGTGGGAATGTAAATTGATACAGTCACTATGGAGAACAGTATGGAGGTTCCTTTAGAAAACTAAAAAGAGAATTACGATAGGATCCAGCAATCCCACTTCTGGGCATATACCCAGAGAAAACCATAAATCACAAAGACACATTCACCACAATTTTCATTGCAGCACTATTTACAATAGCCAGGTAATGGAAGCAACCTAAATGACCACAAACAGACGAATGGATAAAGATGTGGTACATATATAAAATGGAATATTAGCCATAAAAAGGAATGAAACTGGGTCATTTGTAGAGAAGTTGATGGATCTAGAGACTGTCCTACAGAGTGAAGTAAGTCAGAAAGAGAAAAACAAATATTGTATATTATTGCCTATATGTGGAACCTAGAAAAATGGTACAGATGAACTGGTTTGCAGGGCAGAAATAGAGATGTGGAGGTAGAGAACAAACGTATGGACACAAAGTGGGGGAAGCCATGGGGTGGTGGTGGTGGGATGAGTTGGGAGATTGGGATTGACCTGTATACATGTCTATGCATAAAATAGATAACTAGTAATAACCTACTGTATAGAAAAATAAATAAAATTAAATTTCAAAATTTTTAAAAATGTAAAAATCAAACAGAAAAAAAGTTACTCCATTCACACTGATGTATTTATAAGAATGAATTATTTACATGCTTATATCCATAAATACATAAAAGAGGAATAAAATCTAACTTGAACCAAAAAAGAAAAAAGAAACTGAACCTAACAATTTATACAGAGGAAAACACAACCAAGGCCCTTGCTCCAGTGGTAAACAATTCTGAAATTGGTCAGAGGTGGGGAATCATCTCCCATACAGCCAGCTGCCCCGCCCGCCCACGCAAGGAGCGTCCTTATTGCAAAGCTGTGGGAACATGCCGAGGCCTCTGTGAGTAAATGTGAGCTGAGCCCCATGCCAGCGGCTGCTGAACTGTTCCCACCCTTCCCAGGTGAAACACCTGAATATGTTCAAGGGCTTTAAAGCCTAGAGGAAAGGCCGTGGAGCCACACAAGCGACAGCATGCAGGCCAACTTGGTGCCTGCAAGCCAGCCAGAATGGTCCAGGCCACGGGCGCTCTTCTGGAAGCTTTCCATTGCCCTGCCTGAGATACCGCTCCTGTCCCTTCCCCCACTCCTTTTTTTCCTTACTCGCCTCAGCCCGGAGAGATATTCCAGTGAAAGTTTTGGGTGACACACCTCTTCTTTACAGGTGGCAGCCTGGCAACTCCTGCCAAAAGTCCAGCAGAGCCCCACTCACACCGGGCCACCCACAAAGCCGTGGACCCTCACACCCTCCCACCAGCACAGCCCCGAGACTGCTGACGGGGCAGAGAATATGGAGTCAGGCACAGCTGCAGGGGCTATTGCTGCCTGGAGTGCTGTTTATATTGACCTCAACCCAAGCACACCTGGGGAGGGCTTGCCGGCAGGGTCAGGCTGCCCAGGTCAGCTAATCCTCAGCCCTCAGGGAATCACATTGCAGAAAATGGACCTCGCTAAGACAGAATATTCGCCAAGGAAAAAAAGGACACAATGCCATTTGCAGCACCGTAGATGATTCTAGAGGTAATCACGTGACTTGGAGTAAGTCAGAAAGTGAAAGACACATATCATATCATATCACTTATAGGTGTTACATATAAATTGATACCAGGGCAGATATTTCCACGGAGAAGGGCAATCACAGATTCATTAAACAAACTTATGGTTCACCAAAGGAAACGTGTGAGCATTGAATTCATTACGATATTGGGGTTAACAGACATATACAAACACAGTAGACGTATATAATCAACAAAGACCTACGGAGTACCAAGAGAAGACTACTCAACATTCTGTCATAACGTACATGGGAAAAGGATCCCAGGAAGAGCAGACATATGTATATGTGTAAAAGAACCACCTCTTGCACACCTACAACAAGCTAAACGTTGTACTCAAACTTGCTGTTATAAAAAATAAAAAATTGAATTAAAAACACAAACAAGAAGTAGTGAGACAAACTTGAGGGGCTTTCTCCTGGCACATTCCGTTCTACATTCCAATCTACAACGCGACTTCCATTGAGGCTCTGCTGCCCTAGTAACCAGATTTGGTAAGGGAGAACTGCTGCCACCTTGTGGCCGTTTCACACAACAGCAGCTTTAATCCCAGCGCTAATGGTCAGTGGATATTCCAAAACATTACAGGCCTGTAAATGACACCTGCCCTGAAAACAAATCCTGGGGTCATATATCGACCAAAAAATTCAAAAGACGTCCATATTTCAAAACGACAGTTTCAAGAGGCATATTTCACGCACATTAGTGTTCTGCTTTTTTGCTTGCTTTCTTTCTTTGTTAAAAAACGGGAATGGAAAAAGGCAACCCTCAGAATGGGCGAAAACGTTCACAAACGAATCAATGGACAAAGGTTTAATCTCCAATATATATAAACAGCTCATGGAGTTTAATATTAATAAAACAAAAAACCCAATACAAAAATGGGCAGAAGATCTAAAGAGACGTTTCTTCAAAGAAGACACAGAGATGGCCAAGACGCACATGAAAAGCTGCTCAACATCACTAATTATTAGAGAAATGCAAATCAAAACTACAATGAGGAAAGACCTCACTCCTGTTATAATCGGCATCATCAGATAATCTACAAACAACAAATTCTGGGGAGGGTGTGGACAAAAGGAACCCTCTTCCGCTATTGGTGGGAATGTAAATTGTACAGTCACTATGGAGAATAGTATGGAGGTTCCTTTAAAAAACTAAAAAGAGAATTACCATACGATCCAGCAATCCCACTTCTGGGCATATACCCAGAGAAAACCATAAATCACAGAGACACATTCACCACAATGTTCATTGCAGCACTAATTACAATAGCCACGTAATGGAAGCAACCTAAATGCCCACAGACAGACGAATGGGTAAAGATGTGGTACATATATAAAATGGAATATTACTCAGCCATAAAAAGGAATGAAACTGGGTCATTTGTAGAGAAGTTGATGGATCTAGAGACTGTCATACAGAGTGAAGTAAGTCAGAAAGAGAAAAACAAATATTGTATATTAATGCCTATATGTGGAACCTAGAAAAATGGTACAGATGAACTGGTTTGCAGGGCAGAAATAGAGACACAGAGGTAGAGAACAAACGTATGGACACATATTGGGGGAAGCCATGGGGTGGTGGTGGTGGGATGAGTTGGGAGATTGGGATTGACCTGTATACATGTATATGCATAAATTAGATAACTAATAATAACCTAATGTATAAAAAAATAAATAAATTTAAATTTCAAAATTTTTAAAAATAAAATGTAAAAATAAAACAAAAAAAAAGTTCTTCCATTCACACTGATGTATTTATAAGAATGAATTATTTCCATGCTTATATCCATAAATACATAAAAGAGGAATAAAATCTAACCTGAACCAAAAAAGAAAAAAAAACTGAACCTAACAGTTATACAGAGGAAAACACTACCAAGGCACTTTTTCCAGGGGTAAACAATTCTGAAATTGGTCAGAGGTGGGGAATCATCCCCCATACAGCCAGCAGCCCCGCCCGCCCACGCAAGGAGCGTCCTTATTGCACAGCTGGGGGACCGTGCCGAGGCCTCTGTGAGTAAACGTGAGCTGAGCCCCAGGCCAGCTGCTGCTGAACTGTTCCCACCCATCCCAGGTGAAACACCTGAATAGGTACAAGGGCTTGAAAGCCTAGAGGAAGGGCCGTGGAGCTACACCAGCGACAGCACGCAGGCCAACTTGGTGCCTGCAGGTCAGCCAGGATGGTCCTGGCCACGGGCGCACTTCTGGAAGCTTTCCATTGCCCTGCCTGAGATACCCATCCTGTCCCGGCCCCCACTCCTTTTTTTCCTTACTCGCCTCAGCCCGGAGAGATATTCCAGTGGAAGTTATGGGTGACACATCCTCTTCTTTACAGGTGGCAGCCTGGCAACTCCTGCAGAAAGTCCAGCAGAGCCCCACTCACACCGGGCCACCCACAAAGCCGTGGACCCTCACACCCTCCCACCAGCACAGCCCTGAGACTGCTGACGGGGCAGAGAATATGGAGTCAGGCACAGCTGCAGGGGCTATTGCTGCCTGGAGTGCTGTTTATATTGACCTCAACCCAGGCACACCTGTGGAGGGCTTGCCGGCAGGCTCAGGCTGCCCAGGTCAGCTAATCCACAGCCCTCAGGGAATCACATTGCAGAAAATGGACCTCGCTAAGACAGAATATTCGCCAAGGGAAAAAAGGACACAATGCCATTTGCAGTACCGTAGATGAGTCTAGAGGTAATCACGTGACTTGGAGTAAGTCAGAAAGTGAAAGACACATATCATATCATATCACTTATAGGTGTTACCTATAAATTGATACCAGGGCAGATATTTCCACGGAGAAGGGGAATCACAGATTCATTAAACAAACTTATGGTTCACCAAAGCAAAGGTGTGAGCATTGAATTCATTACGATATTGGGGTTAACAGACAGATACAAACACAGTAGACGTATATAATCACCAAAGACCTACGGAGTACCAAGAGAAGACTACTCAACATTCTGTCCTAACGTACATGGGAAAAGGATCCCAGGATGAACAGACATATGTATATGTGTAAAAGAACCACCTCTTGCACACCTACAACAAGCAAAACGTTGTACTCAAACTTGCTGTAATAAAAAATAAAAAATTAAATTAAAAACACGAACAAGAAGTAGTGAGACAAACTTGAGGGGCTTTCTCCTGGCACATTCCGTTCTACATTCCAATCTAGAACGCGACTGCCATTGAGGCTCTGCTGCCCTAGTAACCAGATTTGGTAAGGGAGAACTGCTGCCACCTTGTGGCCTTTTCACACAACAGCAGCTTTAATCCCAGCGCTAATGGTCAGTGGATATTCCAAATCATTACAGGCCTGTAAATGACACCTGCCCTGAAAACAAATCCTGGGGTCATATATCGACCAAAAAATTCAAAAGACGTCCATATTTCAAAACGACAGTTTCAAGAGGCATATTTCACGCACATTAGTGTTCTGCTTCTTTTGCTTGCTTTCTTTCTTTGTTAAAAAAACGGGAATGGAAAAAGGCAACCCTCAGAATGGGCGAAAACATTC
Organism: Mesoplodon bidens; assembly: GCF_964165515.1. Taxonomy (NCBI): domain Eukaryota; kingdom Metazoa; phylum Chordata; class Mammalia; order Artiodactyla; family Ziphiidae; genus Mesoplodon; species Mesoplodon bidens. The sequence goes on from NW_027671204.1 coordinate 109,033, forward strand.
ACAAACGAATCAATGGACAAAGGTTTAATCTCCAATATATATAAACAGCTCATGCAGCTTAATATTAATAAAACAAACAACCCAACACAAAAATGGGCAGAAGATCTAAAGAGACGTTTCTTCAAAGAAGACACAGAGATGGCCAAGACGCACAAGAAAAGCTGCTCAACATCACTAATTATTAGAGAAATGCAAATCAAAACTACAATGAGGTAAGACCTCACACCTGTTAGAATCGGCATCATCAGATAATCTACAAACAACAAATTCAGGGGAGGGTGTGGACAAAAGGAACACTCTTCCGCTATTGGTGGGAATGTAAATTGATACAGTCACTATGGAGAACAGTATGGAGGTTCCTTTAAAAATCTAAAAAGAGAATTACCATACGATCCAGCAATCCCACTTCTGGGCATATACCCAGAGAAAACCATAAGTCACAAAGACACATTCACCACAATGTTCATTGCAGCACTATTTACAATACCCAGGTAATGGAAGCAACCTAAATGCCCACCGACAGGCGAATAGATAAAGATGTGGTACATATATAAAATGGAATATTACTCAGCCATAAAAAGGAATGATACTAGGTCATTTGTAGAGAAGTTGATGGATCTAGAGACTGTCATACAGAGTGAAGTAAGTCAGAAAGAGAAAAACAAATATCGTATATAAATGCCTATATGTGGAACCTAGAAAAATGGTACAGATGAACTTGTTTGCAGGGCAGAAATAGAGACACAGAGGTAGAGAACAAACGTATGGACACATATTGGGGGAAGCCATGGGGTGCTGGTGGTGGGATGAGTTGGGAGATTGGGATTGACCTGTATACATGTCTATGCATAAAATAGATAACTAATAATAACCTACTGTATAAAAAAATAAATAAAATTAAATTTCAAAATATTTAAAAATAAAATGTAAAAATAAAACAAAAAAAAGTTCTTCCATTCACACTGATGTATTTATAAGAATGAATTATTTCCATGCTTATATCTATAAATACATAAAAGAGGAATAAAATGTAACTTGAACCAAAAAAGAAGAAAAAAGCTGAACCTAACAGTTATACAGAGGGAAACACAACCAAGGCACTTGCTCCAGTGGTAAACAATTCTGAAATTGGTCAGAGGTGGGGAATCATCCCCCATACAGCCAGCAGCCTCACCCGCCCATGCAATGAGCGTCCTTATTGCAAAGCTGTGGGACCGTGCCGAGGCCTCTGTGAGTAAACGTGAGCTGAGCCCCAGGCCAGCTGCTGCTGAACTGTTCCCACCCTTCCCAGGTGAAACACCTGAATATGTACAAGGGCTTGAAAGCCTAGAGGAAGGGCCGTGGAGCCACACCAGCGACAGCACGCAGGCCAACTTGGTGCCTGCAGGTCAGCCAGGATGGTCCTGGCCACGGGCGCTCTTCTGGAAGCTTTCCATTGCCCTGCCTGAGATACCCCTCCTGTCCCGGCACCCACTCCTTTTTTTCCTTCCTCACCTCAGCACGGAGAGATATTCCAGTGGAAGTTATGGGTGACACATCCTCTTCTTTACAGGTGGCAGCCTGGCAACTCCTGCAGAAAGTCCAGCAGAGCCCCACTCACACCGGGCCACCCACAAAGCCGTGGACCCTCCCACCCTCCCACCAGCACAGCCCCGAGACTGCTGACGGGGCAGAGAATATGGAGTCAGGCACAGCTGCAGGGGCTATTGCTGCCTGGAGTGCTGTTTATATTGACCTCAAACCAGGCACACCTGGGGAGGGCTTGCCGGCAGGGTCAGGCTGCCCAGGTCAGCTAATCCTCAGCCCTCAGGGAATCACATTGTTGAAAATGGACCTCACTAAGGCAGAATAGAAGCCAAGGAAAAAAAGGACACAATGCCATTTGCAGCGCCGTAGATGAGTCTAGAGGTAATCACGTGACTTGTAGTAAATCAGAAAGTGAAAGACACATATCGTATCATATCACTTATAGGTGTTACATAAAAATGGATAGCAGGGCAGATATTTCCATGGAGAAGGGCAACCACAGATTCATTAAACAAACTTATGGTTCACCAATGGAAAGGTGTGAGGATTGGTTTCATTACGATATCGGGGTTAACAGACATATACAAACACAGGTGACATATATAATCACCAAAGACCTACGGAATACCAAGAGAGGACTACTCAACATTCTGTCATAACGTACATGGGAAAAGGATCCCAGGAAGAACAGACATCTGTATATGTGTAAAAGAACCACATCTTCCATACCTACAACAAGCCAAACGTTGTAATCAAACTTGCTGTAATAAAAAATAAAAAAATTAAATTAAAAACACGAACAAGAAGTAGTGAGACACATTTGAGGGGCTTTCTCCTGGCACATTCCATTCTAAATTCCAATCTAGAACATGACTTCCATTGAGGCTCTGTTGCCCTAGTAACCAGATATGGTAAGGGCCAGCTTCTAGCCGTTTCACACAACAGCAGATTTAATCCCAGCGCTAATGGTCAGTGGATATTCAAAATCATTGCAGGCCTGTAAATGACACCTGCCCTGAAAACAAATCCTGGGGTCACATATCGACCAAAAAATTCAAAGGACGTCCATATTTCAAAACGACCGTTTTAAAAGGCATATTTGACGCACATTAGTGTTCTGCTTCTTTTTCTTTCTTTCCTTTTTTGTTAAAAAAACGGGAATGGAAAAAGGCATCCCTCAGAATGGGCGAAAATCGTAGCTAACGAATCAACGGACAAAGGTTTAATCTCCAATATATATAAAGAGCGCATGCAGCTTAATAGTAAAAAAGCAAACAACCCAATACAAAAATGGGCAGAAGATCTAAAGAGACGTTTCTTCAAAGAAGACACAGAGATGGCCAAGACACACATGAAAAGCTGCTCAACAGCACTAATTATTAGAGAAATGCAAATCAAAACTACAATGAGGTATCACCTCACACCTGTTAGAATCGGCATCATCACTGAATCTACAAACAACAAATTCTGGGGAGGGTGTGGAGAAAAGGAGCCCTCTTCCACTATCGGTGGGAATGTAAATTGATACAGTCACTATGGAGAAGAGTATGGAGTTTCCTTTAAAAAACTAGAAATAGAATTACCATCTGATCCAGCAATCCCACTTCTGGGCATATACCCAGAGAAAACCGTAAATCAAAAAGGCACATTTACCACAATGTTCATTGCAGCACTATTTACAATAGCCAGGTAATGGAAGCAACCTAAATGCCCACAGACAGATGAATGGATAAAGATGCGGTACATATATAAAATGGAATATTACTCAGCCATAAAAAGGAATGAAACTGGTTCATTTATAGAGACATGGATGGATCTAGAGACTGTCATACAGAATGAAGTTAGTCAGAAAGAGGAAAACAAATATTGTATATTAATGCATATATGTGGAACCTAAAAAATGGTACAGATGAACTGGTTTGCAGGGAAGAAATAGAGACACACAGGGTAGAGAACAAACGTATGGACACCAAGTGTGGGAAGCCATGGTGTGGTGGTGGTGGGATGAGTTGGGAGATTGGGATTGACCTGTATACATGTATATGCATAAATACATAACTAATAATAACCTGCTGTATAAAAAAGTAAATAAAATTAAATTTCAAAATTTTAAAAAATAAAATTTAAAAATAAAACAGAAAAAAGTTATTCCCTTCACACAGATGTATTTATAGGAATGAATTATTTCCCTGCTTATATCTATAAATACATAAATGAGGAATAAAATCTAACTTGAACCATAAAAGAAAAAAACCTGAACCCACCAGTTATACAGAGGAAAGACCTATCAGGGCACTTGCTCCAGCGGTAAACAATTCTGAAATTGGTCAGAGGTGGGGAACCATCTCCCATACAGCCAGCAACCCACCCCCGACGCAAGGAGCGTCCTCATTGCAAAGCTGGGGGACCGTGCCGAGGCATCTGTGAGTAAACGTGAGCTGAGCCCCAGGCCAGCTGCTGCTGAACTGTTCCCACCCTTCCCAGGTAAAACACCTGAATATGTACAAGGGCTTGAAAGACTACAGGAAGGGCCGTGGAGCCACACCAGTGACAGCACGCAGGCCAACATGGTGCCTGCAGGCCAGCCAGGGTAGTCCTGGCCCCGGGCGCTCTTCCGGAATCTTCCCATTGTCCTGCCTGAGATACCCCTCCTGTCCCGGCCCCACTGCTTTTTTCCTTCCTCACCTCTGTCCGGAGAGAAATTCCAGCGGAAGGTATGGGTGACACATCCTCTTCTTTACAGGTGGCAGCCTGGCAACTCCTGCAGAAAGGCCAGCAGAACACCTCTCACACCGGGCCACCAACAAAGCTGTGAACCCTCACTCCCTCCCACCAGCACAGCCCGGAGACTGCTGATGGGGCAGAGAATATGGTGTCAGGCACAGCTTCAGGGGCTATTGCTGCCTGGAGCACTCTTTATATTGACCTCAACCAGGCACAACTGGGGAGGGCCGGCCGGCAGCGTCAGGATGCCTAGGTCAGCTAATCCTCAGCCCTCAGGGAATCAAATTCTTGAAAATGGACCTCACTAAGGCAGAATAGAAACCAAGGAAAAAAAGGACACAATGCCATTTGCAGCACCATAGATGAGTCTAGAGGTAATCACGTGACTTGTAGTAAGTCAGAAAGTGAAAGACACATTTCGTATCATATCACTTATAGGTGTTTCCTAAAAATGGATACCAGGGCAGATATTTCCACAGAGAAGGGCAATCACAGATTCATTAAACAAACTTATGGTTCACCAATGGAAAGGTGTGAGGATTGGTTTCATTACGATATTGGTGTTAACAGACATATACAAACACATATATAATCACCAAAAACCTACGGAATACCAAGAGAAGACTACTCAACATTCTGCCATAACGTACATGGGAAAAGGATCCCAGGAAGAACAGACATATGTATATGTGTAAAAGAACCACATCTTGCACACCTACAACAAGGCAAACATTGTAATCAAACTTGCTGTAATAAAAAAGTAAAAAATTAAATTAAAAACACGAACAAGAAATAGTGAGACAAACTTGAGGGGCTTTCTCCTGGCACATTCCATTCTAAATTCCAATCTAGAACACGACTTCCATTGAGGCTCTTTTGCCCTAGTAACCAGATTTGGTAAGGGAGAACTGCTGCCACCTTGAGGCCGTTTCACACAACAGCAGCTTTTATCCCAGCGCTAATGGTCAGTTGATATTCAAAATCATTGCAGGCCTGTAAATGACACCTGCCCTGAAAACAAATCCTGGGGTCACATATCGACCAAAAAATTCAAAGGACGTCCATATTTCAAAACGACCGTTTCAAAACGCATATTTCACACACATTAGTGTTCTGCTTCTTTTTCTTTCTTTCCTTTTTTGTTAAAAAAACGGGAATGGAAAAAGGCATCCCTCAGAGTGGGCAAAAACCGTTGCAAACGAATCAATGGACAAAGGTTTAATCTCCAATATATATAAACAGCTCATGCAGCTTAATATTAAAAAAACAAACAACCCAATACAAAAATAGGCAGAAGATCTAAAGAGACGTTTCTTCAAAGAAGAAACAGAGATGGCCAAGACGCACACGAAAAGCTGCTCAACTTCACTAATTATTAGAGAAATGCAAATCAAAACTACAATGAGGTATCACCTCACACCTGTTAGAATCAGCATCATCAGAAAATCTACAAACAACAAATTCTGGGGAGGGTGTGGACAAAAGGAGCCCTCTTCCACTATTGGTGGGAATGTAAATTGATACAGTCACTATGGAGAACAGTATGGAGTTTCCTTTAAAAAACTAGAAATAGAATTACCATCTGATTCAGCAATCCCACTTCTGGGCATATACCCAGAGAAAACCATAAATCAAACAGGCACATTCACCACAATGTTCATTGCAGCACTCTTTACAATACCAGGTAATGGAAGCAAACTAAATGCCCACAGACAGATGAATGGATAAAGATGGGGTACATATATAAAATGGAATATTACTCAGCCATAAAAAGAAATGAAACAGGGTCATTTGTAGAGACATCGGTGGATCTAGAGACTGTCATACAGAATGAAGTATGTCAGAAAGAGGAAAACAAATATTGTATATTAATGCATATATGTGGAACCTAAAAAAATGGTACAGATGAACTGGTTTGCAGGGAAGAAATAGAGACACAGAGGTAGAGAACAAATGTATGGACACCAAGTGTGGGAAGCCATGGGGTGGTGGTGGTGGGATGAGTTGGGAGATTGGGATTGACCTGTATACATGTATATGCATAAAATACATAACTAATAATAACCTGTTGTACAAAAAAATAAATAAAATTAAATTTCAAAATTTTAAAACATAAAATTTAAAAATAAAACAGGAAAAAGTTCTTCCCTTCACACAGATGTATTTATAGGAATGAATTATTTCCATGCTTATATCTATAAATACATAAAAGAGGAATAAAATCTAACGAACCATAAAAGAAAAGAAAAACCTGAACCCACCAGTTATACAGAGGAAAACCCTATCAGGGCACTTGCTCCAGCGGTAAACAATTCTGAAATTGGTCAGAGGTGGGGAATCATCTCCCATACAGCCAGCAACCCAGCCCCCACGCAAGGAGCATCCTCATTGCAAAGCTGTGGGTCCGTGCCGAGGCATCTCTGAGTAAACGTGAGCTGAGCCCCAGGCCAGCTGCTGCTGAACTGTTCCCACCCTTCCCAGGTAAAACACCTGAATATGTACAAGGGCTTGAAAGACTACAGGAAGGGTCGTGGAGCCACACCAGTGACAGCACGCAGGACAACTTGGTGCCTGCAGGCCAGCCAGGGTGGTCCTGGCCCCTGGCCGTCTTCCGGAAGGTTTCCATTGTCCTGCCTGATATACCCCTCCTGTCCCGGCCCCCACTGCTTTTTTCCTTCCTCACCTCTGTCCGGAAAGAAATTCCAGCAGAAGGTATGCGCGACACATCATCTTCTTTATAGGTGGCAGGTTGGCAACTCTTGCAGAAAGTCCAGCAGAGCCCCACCCACACCGGGCCACCCACAAAGCCTTGGCCCCTCACTCCCTCCCACCAGCACAGCCCCGAGACTGCTGACGGGGCAGAAAATACGGAGTCAGGCACAGCTTCAGGGGCTATTGCTGCCTGGAGTGCTGTTTATATTGACCTCAATCAGGCACACCTTGGGAGGGCCGGCCGGCAGGTTCAGGCTGCCCAGGTCAGCTAATCCTCAACCCTAATGGAATCACATTGTTGAAATGGGACCTCACTAAGGCAAAATAGAGGCCAAAGAAAAAAAGGACACAATGCCATTTGCAGAACCATAGATGAGGCTAAAGCTAATCACGTGACTTGTAGTTAGTCAGAAAGTGAAAGATACATATCGTATCCTATCTCTTATAGGTGTTACCTAAAAACGGATACCAGGGCAGATATTTCCACGGAGAAGGGCAATCACAGATTCATTAAACAAACTTATGGTTCACCAATGGAAAGGTTATGAGGATTGGTTTCATTATGATATTGGGGTTAACAGACATACACAAACACAGGTGACATATATCATCACCAAAAACCTACGGAATACCAAGAGAAGACTACTCAACATTCTGCCATAACGTACATGGGAAAAGGATCCCAGGAAGAACAGACATATGTATATGTGTAAAAGAACCACATCTTGCACACCTACAACAAGGCAAAAATTGTAATCAAACTTGCTGTAATAAAAAAGTAAAAAATTAAATTAAAAACACGAACAAGAAATAGTGAGACAAACTTGAGGGGCTTTCTCCTGGCACATTCCATTCTAAATTCCAATCTAGAACACGACTTCCATTGAGGCTCTTTTGCCCTAGTAACCAGATTTGGTAAGGGAGAACTGCTGCCACCTTGTGGCCGTTTCACACAACAGCAGCTTTCATCCCAGCGCTAATGGTTAGTTGATATTCAAAATCATTGCAGGCCTGTAAATGCCACCTGCCCTGAAAACAAATCCTGGGGTCACATATCGACCAAAAAATTCAAAGGACGTCCATATTTCAAAACGACCGTTTCAAAACGCATATTTTACACACGTTAGTGTTCTGCTTCTTTTTCTTTCTTTCCTTTTTTGTTAAAAAAACGGGAATGGAAAAAGGCATCCCTCAGAGTGGGCGAAAACCGTTGCAAACGAATCAATGCACAAAGGTTTAATCTCCAATATATATAAACAGCTAATGCAGCTTAATATTAAAAAAACAAACAACCCAATACAAAAATGGGCAGAAGATCTAAAGAGACGTTTCTTCAAAGAAGAAACAGAGATGGCCAAGACGCACACGAAAAGCTGCTCAACTTCACTAATTATTAGAGAAATGCAAATCAAAACTACAATGAGGTATCACCTCACACCTGTTAGAATCAGCATCATCAGAAAATCTACAAACAACAAATTCTGGGGAGGGTGTGGACAAAAGGAGCCCTCTTCCACTATTGGTGGGAATGTAAATTGATACAGTCACTATGGAGAACAGTATGGAGTTTCCTTTAAAGAACTAGAAATAGAATTACCATCTGATTCAGCAATCCCACTTCTGGGCATATACCCAGAGAAAACCATAAATCAAAAAGGCACATTCACCACAATGTTCATTGCAGCACTCTTTACAATACCAGGTAATGGAAGCAAACTAAATGCCCACAGACAGATGAATGGATAAAGATGGGGTACATATATAAAATGGAATATTACTCAGCCATAAAAAGAAATGAAACTGGGTCATTTGTAGAGACATCGGTGGATCTAGAGACTGTCATACAGAATGAAGTATGTCAGAAAGAGGAAAACAAGTATTGTATATTAATCCATATATGTGGAACCTAAAAAATGGTACAGATGAACTGGTTTGCAGGGAAGAAATAGAGACACAGAGGTAGAGAACAAATGTATGGACACCAAGTGTGGGAAGCCATGGGGTGGTGGTGGTGGGATGAGTTGGGAGATTGGGATTCACCTGTATACATGTATATGCAGAAAATACATAACTAATAATAACCTGCTGTATAAAAAAATAAATAAAATTAAATTTCAAAATTTTTAAAAATAAAATTTCAAAATAAAACAGGAAAAAGTTCTTCCCTTCACACAGATGTATTTATAGGAATGAATTATTTCCATGCTTATATCTATAAATACATAAAAGAGGAATAAAATCTAACGAACCATAAAAGAAAAGAAAAACCTGAACCCACCAGTTATACAGAGGAAAACCCTATCAGGGCACTTGCTCCAGCGGTAAACAATTCTGAAATTGGTCAGAGGTGGGGAATCATCTCCCATACAGCCAGCATCCCAGCCCCCACGCAAGGAGCATCCTCATTGCAAAGCTGGGGGTCCGTGCCGAGGCATCTCTGAGTAAACGTGAGCTGAGCCCCAGGCCAGCTGCTGCTGAACTGTTCCCACCCTTCCCAGGTAAAACACCTGAATATGTACAAGGGCTTGAAAGACTACAGGAAGGGCCGTGGAGCCACACCAGTGACAGCACGCAGGACAACTTGGTGCCTGCAGGCCAGCCAGGGTGGTCATGGCCCCTGGCCCTCTTCTGGAATGTTTCCATTGTCCTGCCTGATATACCCCTCCTGTCCCGGCCCCCACTGCATTTTTCCTTCCTCACCTCTGTCCGGAAAGAAATTCCAGCAGAAGGTATGGGCGACACATCATCTTCTTTATAGGTGGCAGCTTGGCAACTCCTGCAGAAAGTCCAGCAGAGCCCCACTCACACCGGGCCACCCACAAAGCATTGGCCCCTCACTCCCTCCCACCAGCACAGCCCCGAGACTGCTGACGGGGCAGAAAATACGGAGTCAGGCACAGCTTCAGGGGCTATTGCTGCCTGGAGTGCTGTTTATATTGACCTCAATCAGGCACACCTGGGGAGGGCCGGCCGGCAGGTTCAGGCTGCCCAGGTCAGCTAATCCTCAACCCTAATGGAATCACATTGTTGAAATGGGACCTCACTAAGGCAAAATAGAGGCCAAAGAAAAAAAGGACACAATGCCATTTGCAGAACCATAGATGAGGCTAAAGCTAATCACGTGACTTGTAGTTAGTCAGAAAGTGAAAGATACATATCGTATCCTATCTCTTATAGGTGTTACCTAAAAACGGATACCAGGGCAGATATTTCCACGGAGAAGGGCAATCACAGATTCATTAAACAAACTTATGGTTCACCAATGGAAAGGTTATGAGGATTGGTTTCATTATGATATTGGGGTTAACAGACATACACAAACACAAGTGACATATATCATCACCAAAAACCTACGGAATACCAAGAGAAGACTACTCAACATTCTGCCATAACGTACATGGGAAAAGGATCCCAGGAAGAACACACATATGTATATGTGTAAAAGAACCACATCTTGCACACCTACAACAAGGCAAAAGTTGTAATCAAACTTGCTGTAATAAAAAAGTAAAAAATTAAATTAAAAACACGAACAAGAAATAGTGAGACAAACTTGAGGGGCTTTCTCCTGGCACATTCCATTCTAAATTCCAATCTAGAACACGACTTCCATTGAGGCTCTTTTGCCCTAGTAACCAGATTTGGTAAGGGAGAACTGCTGCCACCTTGAGGCCGTTTCACACAACAGCAGCTTTTATCCCAGCGCTAATGGTCAGTTGATATTCAAAATCATTGCAGGCCTGTAAATGACACCTGCCCTGAAAACAAATCCTGGGGTCACATATCGACCAAAAAATTCAAAGGACGTCCATATTTCAAAACGACCATTTCAAAACGCATATTTTACACACGTTAGTGTTCTGCTTCTTTTCCTTTCTTTCCTTTTTTGTTAAAAAAACGGGAATGGAAAAAGGCATCCCTCAGAGTGGGCGAAAACCGTTGCAAACGAATCAATGGACAAAGGTTTAATCTCTAATATATATAAACAGCTAATGCAGCTTAATATTAAAAAACAAACAACCCAATACAAAAATAGGCAGAAGATCTAAAGAGACGTTTCTTCAAAGAAGAAACAGAGATGGCCAAGACGCACACGAAAAGCTGCTCAACTTCACTAATTATTAGAGAAATGCAAATCAAAACTACAATGAGGTAAGACCTCACACCTGTTAGAATCAGCATCATCAGATAATCTACAAACAACAAATTCTGGGGAGGGTGTGGACAAAAGGAGCCCTCTTCCACTATTGGTGGGAATGTAAATTGATACAGTCACTATGGAGAACAGTATGGAGTTTCCTTTAAAAAACTAGAAATAGAATTACCATCTGATTCAGCAATCCCACTTCTGGGCATATACCCAGAGAAAACCATAAATCAAAAAGGCACATTCACGACAATATTCATTGCAGCACTCTTTACAATACCAGGTAATGGAAGCAAACTAAATGCCCACAGACAGATGAATGGATAAAGATGGGGTACATATATAAAATGGAATATTACTCAGCCGTAAAAAGAAATGAAACTGGGTCATTTGTAGAGACATCGGTGGATCTAGAGACTGTCATACAGAATGAAGTATGTCAGAAAGAGGAAAACAAATATTGTATATTAATGCATATATGTGGAACCTAAAAAATGGTACAGATGAACTGGTTTGCAGGGAAGAAATAGAGACACAGAGGTAGAGAACAAATGTATGGACACCAAGTGTGGGAAGCCATGGGGTGGTGGTGGTGGGATGAGTTGGGAGATTGGGATTCACTTGTATACATGTATATGCAGAAAATACATAACTAATAATAACCTGCTGTATAAAAAAATAAATAAAATTAAATTTCAAAATTTTAAAAAATAAAATTTCAAAATAAAACAGGAAAAAGTTCTTCCCTTCACACAGATGTATTTATAGGAATGAATTATTTCCATGCTTATATCTATAAATACATAAAAGAGGAATAAAATCTAACGAACCATAAAAGAAAAGAAAAACCTGGACCCACCAGTTATACAGAGGAAAACTCTATCAGGGCCCTTGCTCCAGCAGTAAACAATTCTGAAATTGGTCAGAGGTGGGGAATCATCTCCCATACAGCCAGCAACCCAGCCCCCACGCAGGGAGCATCCTCATTGCAAAGCTGGGGGTCCGTGCCGAGGCATCTCTGAGTAAACGTGAGCTGAGCCCCAGGTCAGCTGCTGCTGAACTGTTCCCACCCTTCCCAGGTAAAACACCTGAATATGTACAAGGGCTTGAAAGACTACAGGAAGGGCCGTGGAGCCACACCAGTGACAGCACGCAAGACACCTTGGTGCCTGCAGGCCAGCCAGGGTGGTCCTGGCCCCTGGCCGTCTTCCGGAAGGTTTCCATTGTCCTGCCTGATATACCCCTCCTGTCCCGGCCCCCACTGCTTTTTTCCTTCCTCACCTCTGTCCGGAAAGAAATTCCAGCAGAAGGTATGGGCGACACATCATCTTCTTTATAGGTGGCAGCTTGGCAACTCCTGCAGAAAGTCCAGCAGAGCCCCACTCACACCGGGCCACCCACAAAGCCTTGTCCCCTCACTCCCTCCCACCAGCACAGCCCCGAGACTGCTGACGGGGCAGAAAATACAGAATCAGGCACAGCTTCACGGGCTATTGCTGCCTGGAGTGCTGTTTATATTGACCTCAATCAGGCACACCTGGGGAGGGCCGGCCGGCAGGTTCAGGCTGCCCAGGTCAGCTAATCCTCAACCCTAATGGAATCACATTGTTGAAATTGGACCTCACTAAGGCAAAATAGAGGCCAAAGAAAAAAAGGACACAATGCCATTTGCAGAACCATAGATGAGGCTAAAGCTAATCATGTGACTTGTAGTTAGTCAGAAAGTGAAAGATACATATCGTATCCTATCTCTTATAGGTGTTACCTAAAAACGGATACCAGGGCAGATATTTCCACGGAGAAGGGCAATCACAGATTCATTAAACAAACTTATGGTTCACCAATGGAAAGGTTATGAGGATTGGTTTCATTATGATATTGGGGTTAACAGACATACACAAACACAGGTGACATATATCATCACCAAAAACCTACGGAATACCAAGAGAAGACTACTCAACATTCTGCCATAACGTACATGGGAAAAGGATCCCAGGAAGAACAGACATATGTATATGTGTAAAAGAACCACATCTTGCACACCTACAACAAGGCAAAAATTGTAATCAAACTTGCTGTAATAAAAAAAGTAAAAAATTAAATTAAAAACACGAACAAGAAATAGTGAGACAAACTTGAGGGGCTTTCTCCTGGCACATTCCATTCTAAATTCCAATCTAGAACACGACTTCCATTGAGGCTCTTTTGCCCTAGTAACCAGATTTGGTAAGGGAGAACTGCTGCCACCTTGAGGCCGTTTCACACAACAGCAGCTTTTATCACATCGCTAATGATCAGTTGATATTCAAAATCATTGCAGGCCTGTAAATGACACCTGCCCTGAAAAAAAAACCTGGGGTCACATAGCGACCAAAAATTTCAAAGGACGTCCATATTTCAAAACGACTGTTTCAAAACGCATATTTTACGCACATTAGTGTTCTGCTTCTTTTTCTTTCTTCCTTCTTTTGTTAAAAAAACGGGAATGGAAAAAGGCATCCCTCAGAAGGGGCGAAAATCGTTGCAAATGAATCAATGGACAAAGGTTTAATCTCCAATATATATAAACAGCTAATGCAGCTTAATATTAAAAAACAAACAACCCAATACAAAAATGGGCAGAAGATCTAAAGAGACGTTTCTTCAAAGAAGACACAGAGATGGCCCAGACGCACATGAAAAGCTGCTCAACAGCACTAATTATAAGAGAAATGCAAATCAAAACTACAATGAGGTATCACCTCACACCTGTTAGAATCGGCATCATCAGAAAATCTACAAACAACAAATCCTGGGGAGGGTGTGGACAAAAGAATCCCTCTTCCACTATTGGTGGGCATGTAAATTGATACAGTCACTATGGAGAACAGTATGGAGTTCCCTTAAAATAAACCAGAAATAGAATTACCATATGATCCAGCAATCGAACTCTGGGCATATACCCAGAGTAAACCATAAATCAAAAAGGCACATCCACCACAATGTTCATTGCAGCACTATTTACAATAGCCAGGTAATGGAAGCAACCTAAATGCCCACAGACAGACGAATGGATAAAGTTGTTGTACATATATAAAATGGAATATTATTCAGTCATAAAAAGGAATGAATCTGGGTCATTTGTCGAGACGTTGATGGATCTAGAGACTGTCATACAGACTGAAGTAAGTCAGAAAGAGAAAAACAAATATTGTATATTAAGGCATATATGTGGAACCTAGAAAAATGGTACAGATGAACTGGTTTGCAGGGAAGAAATAGAGATACAGACGTAGAGAAATAACGTATGGACACCAAGTGTGGGAAACCATGGGTTGGTGTTGGTTGGATGAGTTGGGAAATTGGGATTGAATTGTGTACATGTATATGCATAAAATACATAACTAATAATAACCTGCTGTATCAAAAATAAATTAAATTAAATTACAAAATTTTAAAAAATAAAATTTAAAAATAAACAGAAAAATGTTCTTCCCTTCACACAGATGTATTTATAGGAATGAATTATTTCCATGCCTATATCTATAAATACATAAAAGGGGAATGAAATCTAACTTGAACCATAAAAGAAAAAAAACCTGAACCAAATATTTATACAGAGGAAAACCCTATCAGGGCACTTGCTCCAGCGGTAAACAATTCTGAAATTGGTCAGAGGTGGGGAATCATCTCCCATACAGCCAGCAACCCACCCCCACGCGAGGAGCCTCCTCATTGCAAAGCTTGGGGACCATGCCGAGGCATCTGAGTAAACGTGAGCTGAGCCCTTGGCCAGCTGCTGCTGAACTGTTCCCACCCTTCCCAGGTAAAACACCTGAATATGTACAAGGGCTTAAAAGTCTAGAGGAAGGGCCACGGAGCGACAACAGCGACAGCACGCAGGCCAACGTGGTGCCTGCAGGCCAGGCAGGGAGGTCCTGGTCCCGGGAGCTCTTCCGGAAGGTTTCCATTGCCCTGCCTGAGATACCCCTCCTGTCCCGGCCCCCACTGCTTTTTTCCTTCCTCACCTCTTTCCAGAGAGAAATTCCAGCGGAAGGTATGGTTGACACATCCTCTTCTTTACAGGTTGCAGCCTGGCAACTCCTGCAGAAAGGCCAGCAGAACCCCACTCACACCGGGACACGAACAAAGCTGTGGCCCCTCACTTCCTCCCACCAGCACAGCCCCGAGACTGCTGACGGGGCAGAGAATATGGAGTCAGGCACAGCTTCAGGGGCTATTGCTGCCTGGAGCGCAGTTTATATTGACTTCCACCAGGCACACCTGGGGAGGGCCGGCCGGCAGGGTAAGGCTGCCCAGGTCAGCTTATCCACAACGCTCAGGGAATCACATTGTTGAAAATGGACCTCACTAAGGCAGAATAGAAGCCAAGGAAAAAAAGGACACAATGCCATTTGCAGCGCCGTAGATGAGTCTAGAGGTAATCACGTGACTTGTAGTAAATCAGAAAGTGAAAGACACATATCGTATCATATCACTTATAGGTGTTACATAAAAATGGATAGCAGGGCAGATATTTCCATGGAGAAGGGCAACCACAGATTCATTAAACAAACTTATGGTTCACCAATGGAAAGGTGTGAGGATTGGTTTCATTACGATATCGGGGTTAACAGACATATACAAACACAGGTGACATATATAATCACCAAAGACCTACGGAATACCAAGAGAGGACTACTCAACATTCTGTCATAACGTACATGGGAAAAGGATCCCAGGAAGAACAGACATCTGTATATGTGTAAAAGAACCACATCTTCCACACCTACAACAAGCCAAACATTGTAATCAAACTTGCTGTAATAAAAAATAAAAAAATTAAATTAAAAACACGAACAAGAAGTAGTGAGACACATTTGAGGGGCTTTCTCCTGGCACATTCCATTCTAAATTCCAATCTAGAACATGACTTCCATTGAGGCTCTGTTGCCCTAGTAACCAGATATGGTAAGGGCCAGCTTCTAGCCGTTTCACACAACAGCAGATTTAATCCCAGCGCTAATGGTCAGTGGATATTCAAAATCATTGCAGGCCTGTAAATGACACCTGCCCTGAAAACAAATCCTGGGGTCACATATCGACCAAAAAATTCAAAGGACGTCCATATTTCAAAACGACCGTTTTAAAAGGCATATTTGACGCACATTAGTGTTCTGCTTCTTTTTCTTTCTTTCCTTTTTTGTTAAAAAAACGGGAATGGAAAAAGGCATCCCTCAGAATGGGCGAAAATCGTAGCTAACGAATCAACGGACAAAGGTTTAATCTCCAATATATATAAAGAGCGCATGCAGCTTAATAGTAAAAAAGCAAACAACCCAATACAAAAATGGGCAGAAGATCTAAAGAGACGTTTCTTCAAAGAAGACACAGAGATGGCCAAGACACACATGAAAAGCTGCTCAACAGCACTAATTATTAGAGAAATGCAAATCAAAACTACAATGAGGTATCACCTCACACCTGTTAGAATCGGCATCATCACTGAATCTACAAACAACAAATTCTGGGGAGGGTGTGGAGAAAAGGAGCCCTCTTCCACTATCGGTGGGAATGTAAATTGATACAGTCACTATGGAGAAGAGTATGGAGTTTCCTTTAAAAAACTAGAAATAGAATTACCATCTGATCCAGCAATCCCACTTCTGGGCATATACCCAGAGAAAACCGTAAATCAAAAAGGCACATTTACCACAATGTTCATTGCAGCACTATTTACAATAGCCAGGTAATGGAAGCAACCTAAATGCCCACAGACAGATGAATGGATAAAGATGCGGTACATATATAAAATGGAATATTACTCAGCCATAAAAAGGAATGAAACTGGTTCATTTATAGAGACATGGATGGATCTAGAGACTGTCATACAGAATGAAGTTAGTCAGAAAGAGGAAAACAAATATTGTATATTAATGCATATATGTGGAACCTAAAAAATGGTACAGATGAACTGGTTTGCAGGGAAGAAATAGAGACACACAGGGTAGAGAACAAACGTATGGACACCAAGTGTGGGAAGCCATGGTGTGGTGGTGGTGGGATGAGTTGGGAGATTGGGATTGACCTGTATACATGTATATGCATAAATACATAACTAATAATAACCTGCTGTATAAAAAAGTAAATAAAATTAAATTTCAAAATTTTAAAAAATAAAATTTAAAAATAAAACAGAAAAAAGTTATTCCCTTCACACAGATGTATTTATAGGAATGAATTATTTCCCTGCTTATATCTATAAATACATAAATGAGGAATAAAATCTAACTTGAACCATAAAAGAAAAAAACCTGAACCCACCAGTTATACAGAGGAAAGACCTATCAGGGCACTTGCTCCAGCGGTAAACAATTCTGAAATTGGTCAGAGGTGGGGAACCATCTCCCATACAGCCAGCAACCCACCCCCGACGCAAGGAGCGTCCTCATTGCAAAGCTGGGGGACCGTGCCGAGGCATCTGTGAGTAAACGTGAGCTGAGCCCCAGGCCAGCTGCTGCTGAACTGTTCCCACCCTTCCCAGGTAAAACACCTGAATATGTACAAGGGCTTGAAAGACTACAGGAAGGGCCGTGGAGCCACACCAGTGACAGCACGCAGGCCAACATGGTGCCTGCAGGCCAGCCAGGGTAGTCCTGGCCCCGGGCGCTCTTCCGGAATCTTCCCATTGTCCTGCCTGAGATACCCCTCCTGTCCCGGCCCCACTGCTTTTTTCCTTCCTCACCTCTGTCCGGAGAGAAATTCCAGCGGAAGGTATGGGTGACACATCCTCTTCTTTACAGGTGGCAGCCTGGCAACTCCTGCAGAAAGGCCAGCAGAACACCTCTCACACCGGGCCACCAACAAAGCTGTGAACCCTCACTCCCTCCCACCAGCACAGCCCGGAGACTGCTGATGGGGCAGAGAATATGGTGTCAGGCACAGCTTCAGGGGCTATTGCTGCCTGGAGCACTCTTTATATTGACCTCAACCAGGCACAACTGGGGAGGGCCGGCCGGCAGCGTCAGGATGCCTAGGTCAGCTAATCCTCAGCCCTCAGGGAATCAAATTCTTGAAAATGGACCTCACTAAGGCAGAATAGAAACCAAGGAAAAAAAGGACACAATGCCATTTGCAGCACCATAGATGAGTCTAGAGGTAATCACGTGACTTGTAGTAAGTCAGAAAGTGAAAGACACATTTCGTATCATATCACTTATAGGTGTTTCCTAAAAATGGATACCAGGGCAGATATTTCCACAGAGAAGGGCAATCACAGATTCATTAAACAAACTTATGGTTCACCAATGGAAAGGTGTGAGGATTGGTTTCATTACGATATTGGTGTTAACAGACATATACAAACACATATATAATCACCAAAAACCTACGGAATACCAAGAGAAGACTACTCAACATTCTGCCATAACGTACATGGGAAAAGGATCCCAGGAAGAACAGACATATGTATATGTGTAAAAGAACCACATCTTGCACACCTACAACAAGGCAAACATTGTAATCAAACTTGCTGTAATAAAAAAGTAAAAAATTAAATTAAAAACACGAACAAGAAATAGTGAGACAAACTTGAGGGGCTTTCTCCTGGCACATTCCATTCTAAATTCCAATCTAGAACACGACTTCCATTGAGGCTCTTTTGCCCTAGTAACCAGATTTGGTAAGGGAGAACTGCTGCCACCTTGAGGCCGTTTCACACAACAGCAGCTTTTATCCCAGCGCTAATGGTCAGTTGATATTCAAAATCATTGCAGGCCTGTAAATGACACCTGCCCTGAAAACAAATCCTGGGGTCACATATCGACCAAAAAATTCAAAGGACGTCCATATTTCAAAACGACCGTTTCAAAACGCATATTTCACACACATTAGTGTTCTGCTTCTTTTTCTTTCTTTCCTTTTTTGTTAAAAAAACGGGAATGGAAAAAGGCATCCCTCAGAGTGGGCAAAAACCGTTGCAAACGAATCAATGGACAAAGGTTTAATCTCCAATATATATAAACAGCTCATGCAGCTTAATATTAAAAAAACAAACAACCCAATACAAAAATAGGCAGAAGATCTAAAGAGACGTTTCTTCAAAGAAGAAACAGAGATGGCCAAGACGCACACGAAAAGCTGCTCAACTTCACTAATTATTAGAGAAATGCAAATCAAAACTACAATGAGGTATCACCTCACACCTGTTAGAATCAGCATCATCAGAAAATCTACAAACAACAAATTCTGGGGAGGGTGTGGACAAAAGGAGCCCTCTTCCACTATTGGTGGGAATGTAAATTGATACAGTCACTATGGAGAACAGTATGGAGTTTCCTTTAAAAAACTAGAAATAGAATTACCATCTGATTCAGCAATCCCACTTCTGGGCATATACCCAGAGAAAACCATAAATCAAACAGGCACATTCACCACAATGTTCATTGCAGCACTCTTTACAATACCAGGTAATGGAAGCAAACTAAATGCCCACAGACAGATGAATGGATAAAGATGGGGTACATATATAAAATGGAATATTACTCAGCCATAAAAAGAAATGAAACAGGGTCATTTGTAGAGACATCGGTGGATCTAGAGACTGTCATACAGAATGAAGTATGTCAGAAAGAGGAAAACAAATATTGTATATTAATGCATATATGTGGAACCTAAAAAAATGGTACAGATGAACTGGTTTGCAGGGAAGAAATAGAGACACAGAGGTAGAGAACAAATGTATGGACACCAAGTGTGGGAAGCCATGGGGTGGTGGTGGTGGGATGAGTTGGGAGATTGGGATTGACCTGTATACATGTATATGCATAAAATACATAACTAATAATAACCTGTTGTACAAAAAAATAAATAAAATTAAATTTCAAAATTTTAAAACATAAAATTTAAAAATAAAACAGGAAAAAGTTCTTCCCTTCACACAGATGTATTTATAGGAATGAATTATTTCCATGCTTATATCTATAAATACATAAAAGAGGAATAAAATCTAACGAACCATAAAAGAAAAGAAAAACCTGAACCCACCAGTTATACAGAGGAAAACCCTATCAGGGCACTTGCTCCAGCGGTAAACAATTCTGAAATTGGTCAGAGGTGGGGAATCATCTCCCATACAGCCAGCAACCCAGCCCCCACGCAAGGAGCATCCTCATTGCAAAGCTGGGGGTCCGTGCCGAGGCATCTCTGAGTAAACGTGAGCTGAGCCCCAGGCCAGCTGCTGCTGAACTGTTCCCACCCTTCCCAGGTAAAACACCTGAATATGTACAAGGGCTTGAAAGACTACAGGAAGGGTCGTGGAGCCACACCAGTGACAGCACGCAGGACAACTTGGTGCCTGCAGGCCAGCCAGGGTGGTCCTGGCCCCTGGCCGTCTTCCGGAAGGTTTCCATTGTCCTGCCTGATATACCCCTCCTGTCCCGGCCCCCACTGCTTTTTTCCTTCCTCACCTCTGTCCGGAAAGAAATTCCAGCAGAAGGTATGCGCGACACATCATCTTCTTTATAGGTGGCAGCTTGGCAACTCTTGCAGAAAGTCCAGCAGAGCCCCACCCACACCGGGCCACCCACAAAGCCTTGGCCCCTCACTCCCTCCCACCAGCACAGCCCCGAGACTGCTGACGGGGCAGAAAATACGGAGTCAGGCACAGCTTCAGGGGCTATTGCTGCCTGGAGTGCTGTTTATATTGACCTCAATCAGGCACACCTGGGGAGGGCCGGCCGGCAGGTTCAGGCTGCCCAGGTCAGCTAATCTTCAACCCTAATGGAATCACATTGTTGAAATTGGACCTCACTAAGGCAAAATAGAGGCCAAAGAAAAAAACGACACAATGCCATTTGCAGAACCATAGATGAGGCTAAAGCTAATCACGTGACTTGTAGTTAGTCAGAAAGTGAAAGATACATATCGTATCCTATCTCTTATAGGTGTTACCTAAAAACGGATACCAGGGTATATATTTCCACGGAGAAGGGCAATCACAGATTCATTAAACAAACTTATGGTTCACCAATGGAAAGGTTATGAGGATTGGTTTCATTATGATATTGGGGTTAACAGACATACACAAACACAGGTGACATATATCATCACCAAAAACCTACGGAATACCAAGAGAAGACTACTCAACATTCTGCCATAACGTACATGGGAAAAGGATCCCAGGAAGAACAGACATATGTATATGTGTAAAAGAACCACATCTTGCACACCTACAACAAGGCAAAAGTTGTAATCAAACTTGCTGTAATAAAAAAGTAAAAAATTAAATTAAAAACACGAACAAGAAATAGTGAGACAAACTTCAGGGGCTTTCTCCTGGCACATTCCATTCTAAATTCCAATCTAGAACACGACTTCCATTGAGGCTCTTTTGCCCTAGTAACCAGATTTGGTAAGGGAGAACTGCTGCCACCTTGAGGCCGTTTCACACAACAGCAGCTTTTATCCCAGCGCTAATGGTCAGTTGATATTCAAAATCATTGCAGGCCTGTAAATGACACCTGCCCTGAAAACAAATCCTGGGGTCACATATCGACCAAAAAATTCAAAGGACGTCCATATTTCAAAACGACCGTTTCAAAACGCATATTTTACACACGTTAGTGTTCTGCTTCTTTTTCTTTCTTTCCTTTTTTGTTAAAAAAACGGGAATGGAAAAAGGCATCCCTCAGAGTGGGCGAAAACCGTTGCAAACGAATCAATGGACAAAGGTTTAATCTCCAATATATATAAACAGCTAATGCAGCTTAATATTAAAAAAACAAACAACCCAATACAAAAATAGGCAGAAGATCTAAAGAGACGTTTCTTCAAAGAAGAAACAGAGATGGCCAAGACGCACACGAAAAGCTGCTCAACTTCACTAATTATTAGAGAAATGCAAATCAAAACTACAATGAGGTATCACCTCACACCTGTTAGAATCAGCATCATCAGAAAATCTACAAACAACAAATTCTGGGGAGGGTGTGGACAAAAGGAGCCCTCTTCCACTATTGGTGGGAATGTAAATTAATACAGTCACTATGGAGAACAGTATGGAGTTTCCTTTAAAAAACTAGAAATAGAATTACCATCTGATTCAGCAATCCCACTTCTGGGCATATACCCAGAGAAAACCATAAATCTAAAAGGCACATTCACCACAATGTTCATTGCAGCACTCTTTACAATACCAGGTAATGGAAGCAAACTAAATGCCCACAGACAGATGAATGGATAAAGATGGGGTACATATATAAAATGGAATATTACTCAGCCATAAAAAGAAATGAAACTGGGTCATTTGTAGAGACATCGGTGGATCTAGAGACTGTCATACAGAATGAAGTATGTCAGAAAGAGGAAAACAAATATTGTATATTAATGCATATATGTGGAACCTAGAAAAATGGTACAGATGAACTGGTTTGCAGGGAAGAAATAGAGACACAGAGGTAGAGAACAAATGTATGGACACCAAGTGTGGGAAGCCATGGGGTGGTGGTGGTGGGATGAGTTGGGAGATTGGGATTCACTTGTATACATGTATATGCAGAAAATACATAACTAATAATAACCTGCTGTATAAAAAAATAAATAAAATTAAATTTCAAAATTTTAAAAAATAAAATTTCAAAATAAAACAGGAAAAAGTTCTTCCCTTCACACAGATGTATTTATAGGAATGAATTATTTCCATGCTTATATCTATAAATACATAAAAGAGGAATAAAATCTAACGAACCATAAAAGAAAAGAAAAACCTGAACCCACCAGTTATACAGAGGAAAACCCTATCAGGGCACTTGCTCCAGCGGTAAACAATTCTGAAATTGGTCAGAGGTGGGGAATCATCTCCCATACAGCCAGCAACCCAGCCCCCACGCAAGGAGCATCCTCATTGCAAAGCTGGGGGTCCGTGCCGAGGCATCTCTGAGTAAACGTGAGCTGAGCCCCAGGCCAGCTGCTGCTGAACTGTTCCCACCCTTCCCAGGTAAAACACCTGAATATGTACAAGGGCTTGAAAGACTACAGGAAGGGTCGTGGAGCCACACCAGTGACAGCACGCAGGACAACTTGGTGCCTGCAGGCCAGCCAGGGTGGTCCTGGCCCCTGGCCGTCTTCCGGAAGGTTTCCATTGTCCTGCCTGATATACCCCTCCTGTCCCGGCCCCCACTGCTTTTTTCCTTCCTCACCTCTGTCCGGAAAGAAATTCCAGCAGAAGGTATGCGCGACACATCATCTTCTTTATAGGTGGCAGCTTGGCAACTCTTGCAGAAAGTCCAGCAGAGCCCCACCCACACCGGGCCACCCACAAAGCCTTGGCCCCTCACTCCCTCCCACCAGCACAGCCCCGAGACTGCTGACGGGGCAGAAAATACGGAGTCAGGCACAGCTTCAGGGGCTATTGCTGCCTGGAGTGCTGTTTATATTGACCTCAATCAGGCACACCTTGGGAGGGCCGGCCGGCAGGTTCAGGCTGCCCAGGTCAGCTAATCCTCAACCCTAATGGAATCACATTGTTGAAATGGGACCTCACTAAGGCAAAATAGAGGCCAAAGAAAAAAAGGACACAATGCCATTTGCAGAACCATAGATGAGGCTAAAGCTAATCACGTGACTTGTAGTTAGTCAGAAAGTGAAAGATACATATCGTATCCTATCTCTTATAGGTGTTACCTAAAAACGGATACCAGGGCAGATATTTCCACGGAGAAGGGCAATCACAGATTCATTAAACAAACTTATGGTTCACCAATGGAAAGGTTATGAGGATTGGTTTCATTATGATATTGGGGTTAACAGACATACACAAACACAGGTGACATATATCATCACCAAAAACCTACGGAATACCAAGAGAAGACTACTCAACATTCTGCCATAACGTACATGGGAAAAGGATCCCAGGAAGAACAGACATATGTATATGTGTAAAAGAACCACATCTTGCACACCTACAACAAGGCAAAAATTGTAATCAAACTTGCTGTAATAAAAAAGTAAAAAATTAAATTAAAAACACGAACAAGAAATAGTGAGACAAACTTGAGGGGCTTTCTCCTGGCACATTCCATTCTAAATTCCAATCTAGAACACGACTTCCATTGAGGCTCTTTTGCCCTAGTAACCAGATTTGGTAAGGGAGAACTGCTGCCACCTTGTGGCCGTTTCACACAACAGCAGCTTTCATCCCAGCGCTAATGGTTAGTTGATATTCAAAATCATTGCAGGCCTGTAAATGCCACCTGCCCTGAAAACAAATCCTGGGGTCACATATCGACCAAAAAATTCAAAGGACGTCCATATTTCAAAACGACCGTTTCAAAACGCATATTTTACACACGTTAGTGTTCTGCTTCTTTTTCTTTCTTTCCTTTTTTGTTAAAAAAACGGGAATGGAAAAAGGCATCCCTCAGAGTGGGCGAAAACCGTTGCAAACGAATCAATGCACAAAGGTTTAATCTCCAATATATATAAACAGCTAATGCAGCTTAATATTAAAAAAACAAACAACCCAATACAAAAATGGGCAGAAGATCTAAAGAGACGTTTCTTCAAAGAAGAAACAGAGATGGCCAAGACGCACACGAAAAGCTGCTCAACTTCACTAATTATTAGAGAAATGCAAATCAAAACTACAATGAGGTATCACCTCACACCTGTTAGAATCAGCATCATCAGAAAATCTACAAACAACAAATTCTGGGGAGGGTGTGGACAAAAGGAGCCCTCTTCCACTATTGGTGGGAATGTAAATTGATACAGTCACTATGGAGAACAGTATGGAGTTTCCTTTAAAGAACTAGAAATAGAATTACCATCTGATTCAGCAATCCCACTTCTGGGCATATACCCAGAGAAAACCATAAATCAAAAAGGCACATTCACCACAATGTTCATTGCAGCACTCTTTACAATACCAGGTAATGGAAGCAAACTAAATGCCCACAGACAGATGAATGGATAAAGATGGGGTACATATATAAAATGGAATATTACTCAGCCATAAAAAGAAATGAAACTGGGTCATTTGTAGAGACATCGGTGGATCTAGAGACTGTCATACAGAATGAAGTATGTCAGAAAGAGGAAAACAAGTATTGTATATTAATCCATATATGTGGAACCTAAAAAATGGTACAGATGAACTGGTTTGCAGGGAAGAAATAGAGACACAGAGGTAGAGAACAAATGTATGGACACCAAGTGTGGGAAGCCATGGGGTGGTGGTGGTGGGATGAGTTGGGAGATTGGGATTCACCTGTATACATGTATATGCAGAAAATACATAACTAATAATAACCTGCTGTATAAAAAAATAAATAAAATTAAATTTCAAAATTTTAAAAAATAAAATTTCAAAATAAAACAGGAAAAAGTTCTTCCCTTCACACAGATGTATTTATAGGAATGAATTATTTCCATGCTTATATCTATAAATACATAAAAGAGGAATAAAATCTAACGAACCATAAAAGAAAAGAAAAACCTGAACCCACCAGTTATACAGAGGAAAACCCTATCAGGGCACTTGCTCCAGCGGTAAACAATTCTGAAATTGGTCAGAGGTGGGGAATCATCTCCCATACAGCCAGCAACCCAGCCCCCACGCAAGGAGCATCCTCATTGCAAAGCTGGGGGTCCGTGCCGAGGCATCTCTGAGTAAACGTGAGCTGAGCCCCAGGCCAGCTGCTGCTGAACTGTTCCCACCCTTCCCAGGTAAAACACCTGAATATGTACAAGGGCTTGAAAGACTACAGGAAGGGCCGTGGAGCCACACCAGTGACAGCACGCAGGACAACTTGGTGCCTGCAGTCCAGCCAGGGTGGTCCTGGCCCCTGGCCCTCTTCTGGAAGGTTTCCATTGTCCTGCCTGATATACCCCTCCTGTCCCGGCCCCCACTGCTTTTTTCCTTCCTCACCTCTGTCCGGAAAGAAATTCCAGCAGAAGGTATGGGCGACACATCATCTTCTTTATAGGTGGCAGCTTGGCAACTCCTGCAGAAAGTCCAGCAGAGCCCCACTCACACCGGGCCACCCACAAAGCATTGGCCCCTCACTCCCTCCCACCAGCACAGCCCCGAGACTGCTGACGGGGCAGAAAATACGGAGTCAGACACAGCTTCAGGGGCTATTGCTGCCTGGAGTGCTGTTTATATTGACCTCAATCAGGCACACCTGGGGAGGGCCGGCCGGCAGGTTCAGGCTGCCCAGGTCAGCTAATCCTCAACCCTAATGGAATCACATTGTTGAAATGGGACCTCACTAAGGCAAAATAGAGGCCAAAGAAAAAAAGGACACAATGCCATTTGCAGAACCATAGATGAGGCTAAAGCTAATCACGTGACTTGTAGTTAGTCAGAAAGTGAAAGATACATATCGTATCCTATCTCTTATAGGTGTTACCTAAAAACGGATACCAGGGCAGATATTTCCACGGAGAAGGGCAATCACAGATTCATTAAACAAACTTATGGTTCACCAATGGAAAGGTTATGAGGATTGGTTTCATTATGATATTGGGGTTAACAGACATACACAAACACAAGTGACATATATCATCACCAAAAACCTACGGAATACCAAGAGAAGACTACTCAACATTCTGCCATAACGTACATGGGAAAAGGATCCCAGGAAGAACAGACATATGTATATGTGTAAAAGAACCACATCTTGCACACCTACAACAAGGCAAAAGTTGTAATCAAACTTGCTGTAATAAAAAAGTAAAAAATTAAATTAAAAACACGAACAAGAAATAGTGAGACAAACTTCAGGGGCTTTCTCCTGGCACATTCCATTCTAAATTCCAATCTAGAACACGACTTCCATTGAGGCTCTTTTGCCCTAGTAACCAGATTTGGTAAGGGAGAACTGCTGCCACCTTGAGGCCGTTTCACACAACAGCAGCTTTTATCCCAGCGCTAATGGTCAGTTGATATTCAAAATCATTGCAGGCCTGTAAATGACACCTGCCCTGAAAACAAATCCTGGGGTCACATATCGACCAAAAAATTCAAAGGACGTCCATATTTCAAAACGACCATTTCAAAACGCATATTTTACACACGTTAGTGTTCTGCTTCTTTTCCTTTCTTTCCTTTTTTGTTAAAAAAACGGGAATGGAAAAAGGCATCCCTCAGAGTGGGCGAAAACCGTTGCAAACGAATCAATGGACAAAGGTTTAATCTCCAATATATATAAACAGCTAATGCAGCTTAATATTAAAAAACAAACAACCCAATACAAAAATAGGCAGAAGATCTAAAGAGACGTTTCTTCAAAGAAGAAACAGAGATGGCCAAGACGCACACGAAAAGCTGCTCAACTTCACTAATTATTAGAGAAATGCAAATCAAAACTACAATGAGGTAAGACCTCACACCTGTTAGAATCAGCATCATCAGAAAATCTACAAACAACAAATTCTGGGGAGGGTGTGGACAAAAGGAGCCCTCTTCCACTATTGGTGGGAATGTAAATTGATACAGTCACTATGGAGAACAGTATGGAGTTTCCTTTAAAAAACTAGAAATAGAATTACCATCTGATTCAGCAATCCCACTTCTGGGCATATACCCAGAGAAAACCATAAATCAAAAAGGCACATTCACCACAATGTTCATTGCAGCACTCTTTACAATACCAGGTAATGGAAGCAAACTAAATGCCCACAGACAGATGAATGGATAAAGATGGGGTACATATATAAAATGGAATATTACTCAGCCATAAAAAGAAATGAAACTGGGTCATTTGTAGAGACATCGGTGGATCTAGAGACTGTCATACAGAATGAAGTATGTCAGAAAGAGGAAAACAAATATTGTATATTAATGCATATATGTGGAACCTAAAAAATGGTACACATGAACTGGTTTGCAGGGAAGAAATAGAGACACAGAGGTAGAGAACAAATGTATGGACACCAAGTGTGGGAAGCCATGGGGTGGTGGTGGTGGGATGAGTTGGGAGATTGGGATTCACCTGTATACATGTATATGCAGAAAATACATAACTAATAATAACCTGCTGTATAAAAAAATAAATAAAATTAAATTTCAAAATTTTAAAAAATAAAATTTCAAAATAAAACAGGAAAAAGTTCTTCCCTTCACACAGATGTATTTATAGGAATGAATTATTTCCATGCTTATATCTATAAATACATAAAAGAGGAATAAAATCTAACGAACCATAAAAGAAAAGAAAAACCTGAACCCACCAGTTATACAGAGGAAAACCCTATCAGGGCACTTGCTCCAGCGGTAAACAATTCTGAAATTGGTCAGAGGTGGGGAATCATCTCCCATACAGCCAGCAACCCAGCCCCCACGCAAGGAGCATCCTCATTGCAAAGCTGGGGGTCCGTGCCGAGGCATCTCTGAGTAAACGTGAGCTGAGCCCCAGGCCAGCTGCTGCTGACCTGTTCCCACCCTTCCCAGGTAAAACACCTGAATATGTACAAGGGCTTGAAAGACTACAGGAAGGGCCGTGGAGCCACACCAGTGACAGCACGCAGGACAACTTGGTGCCTGCAGGCCAGCCAGGGTGGTCCTGGCCCCTGGCGCTCTTCCGGAAGTTTTCCATTGTCCTGCCTGATATACCCCTCCTGTCCCGGCCCCCACTGCTTTTTTCCTTCCTCACCTCTGTCCGGAAAGAAATTCCAGCGGAAGGTATGGGCGACACATCATCTTCTTTATAGGTGGCAGCTTGGCAACTCCTGCAGAAAGTCCAGCAGAGCCCCACTCACACCGGGCCACCCACAAAGCCTTGGCCCCTCACTCCCTCCCACCAGCACAGCCCCGAGACTGCTGACGGGGCAGAAAATACGGAGTCAGGCACAGCTTCAGGGGCTATTGCTGCCTGGAGTGCTGTTTATATTGACCTCAATCAGGCACACCTGGGGAGGGCCGGCCGGCAGGTTCAGGCTGCCCAGGTCAGCTAATCTTCAACCCTAATGGAATCACATTGTTGAAATTGGACCTCACTAAGGCAAAATAGAGGCCAAAGAAAAAAACGACACAATGCCATTTGCAGAACCATAGATGAGGCTAAAGCTAATCACGTGACTTGTAGTTAGTCAGAAAGTGAAAGATACATATCGTATCCTATCTCTTATAGGTGTTACCTAAAAACGGATACCAGGGCAGATATTTCCACGGAGAAGGGCAATCACAGATTCATTAAACAAACTTATGGTTCACCAATGGAAAGGTTATGAGGATTGGTTTCATTATGATATTGGGGTTAACAGACATACACAAACACAGGTGACATATATCATCACCAAAAACCTACGGAATACCAAGAGAAGACTACTCAACATTCTGCCATAACGTACATGGGAAAAGGATCCCAGGAAGAACACACATATGTATATGTGTAAAAGAACCACATCTTGCACACCTACAACAAGGCAAAAGTTGTAATCAAACTTGCTGTAATAAAAAAGTAAAAAATTAAATTAAAAACACGAACAAGAAATAGTGAGACAAACTTGAGGGGCTTTCTCCTGGCACATTCCATTCTAAATTCCAATCTAGAACAGGACTTCCATTGAGGCTCTTTTGCCCTAGTAACCAGAATTGGTAAGGGAGAACTGCTGCCACCTTGAGGCCGTTTCACACAACAGCAGCTTTTATCCCAGCGCTAATGATCAGTTGATATTCAAAATCATTGCAGGCCTGTAAATGACACCTGCCCTGAAAACAAATCCTGGGGTCACATATCGACCAAAAAATTCAAAGGACGTCCATATTTCAAAACGACCATTTCAAAACGCATATTTTACACACATTAGTGTTCTGCTTCTTTTTCTTTCTTTCCTTTTTTGTTAAAAAAACGGGAATGGAAAAAGGCATCCCCCAGAGTGGGCGAAAACCGTTGCAAACGAATCAATGCACAAAGGTTTAATCTCCAATATATATAAACAGCTCATGCAGCTTAATATTAAAAAAACAAACAACCCAATACAAAAATGGGCAGAAGATCTAAAGAGACGTTTCTTCAAAGAAGAAACAGAGATGGCCAAGACGCACACGAAAAGCTGCTCAACTTCACTAATTATAAGAGAAATGCAAATCAAAACTACAATGAGGTATCACCTCACACCTGTTAGAATCAGCATCATCAGAAAATCTACAAACAACAAATTCTGGGGAGGGTGTGGACAAAAGGAGCCCTCTTCCACTATTGGTGGGAATGTAAATTGATACAGTCACTATGGAGAACAGTATGGAGTTTCCTTTAAAAAACTAGAAATAGAATTACCATCTGATTCAGCAATCCCACTTCAGGGCATATACCCAGAGAAAACCATAAATCAAAAAGGCACATTCACCACAATGTTCATTGCAGCACTCTTTACAATACCAGGTAATGGAAGCAAACTAAATGCCCACAAACAGATGAATGGATAAAGATGGGGTACATATATAAAATGGAATATTACTCAGCCATAAAAAGAAATGAAACTGGGTCATTTGTAGAGACATCGGTGGATCTAGAGACTGTCATACAGAATGAAGTATGTCAGAAAGAGGAAAACAAATATTGTATATTAATCCATATATGTGGAACCTAAAAAATGGTACAGATGAACTGGTTTGCAGGGAAGAAATAGAGACACAGAGGTAGAGAACAAATGTATGGACACCAAGAGTGGGAAGCCATGGGGTGGTGGTGGTGGGATGAGTTGGGAGATTGGGATTCACCTGTATACATGTATATGCAGAAAATACATAACTAATAATAACCTGCTGTATAAAAAAATAAATAAAATTAAATTTCAAAATTTTAAAAAATAAAATTTCAAAATAAAACAGGAAAAAGTTCTTCCCTTCACACAGATGTATTTATAGGAATGAATTATTTCCATGCTTATATCTATAAATACATAAAAGAGGAATAAAATCTAACGAACCATAAAAGAAACGAAAAACCTGAACCCACCAGTTATACAGAGGAAAACCCTATCAGGGCACTTGCTCCAGCGGTAAACAATTCTGAAATTGGTCAGAGGTGGGGAATCATCTCCCATACAGCCAGCAACCCAGCCCCCACGCAAGGAGCATCCTCATTGCAAAGCTGGGGGTCCGTGCCGAGGCATCTCTGAGTAAACGTGAGCTGAGCCCCAGGCCAGCTGCTGCTGAACTGTTCCCACCCTTCCCAGGTAAAACACCTGAATATGTACAAGGGCTTGAAAGACTACAGGAAGGGCCGTGGAGCCACACCAGTGACAGCACGCAGGACAACTTGGTGCCTGCAGGCCAGCCAGGGTGGTCCTGGCCCTTGGCGCTCTTCCGGAAGGTTTCCATTGTCCTGCCTGATATACCACTCCTGTCCCGGCCCCCACTGCTTTTTTCCTTCCTCACCTCTGTCCGGAAAGAAATTCCAGCAGAAGGTATGGGCGACACATCATCTTCTTTATAGGTGGCAGCTTGGCAACTCCTGCAGAAAGTCCAGCAGAGCCCCACTCACACCGGGCCACCCACAAAGCCTTGGCCCCTCACTCCCTCCCACCAGCACAGCCCCGAGACTGCTGACGGGGCAGAAAATACGGAGTCAGGCACAGCTTCAGGGGCTATTGCTGCCTGGAGTGCTGTTTATATTGACCTCAATCAGGCACACCTGGGGAGGGCCGGCCGGCAGGTTCAGGCTGCCCAGGTCAGCTAATCCTCAACCCTAATGGAATCACATTGTTGAAATGGGACCTCACTAAGGCAAAATAGAGGCCAAAGAAAAAAAGGACACAATGCCATTTGCAGAACCATAGATGAGGCTAAAGCTAATCACGTGACTTGTAGTTAGTCAGAAAGTGAAAGATACATATCGTATCCTATCTCTTATAGGTGTTACCTAAAAACGGATACCAGGGCAGATATTTCCACGGAGAAGGGCAATCACAGATTCATTAAACAAACTTATGGTTCACCAATGGAAAGGTTATGAGGATTGGTTTCATTATGATATTGGGGTTAACAGACATACACAAACACAGGTGACATATATCATCACCAAAAACCTACGGAATACCAAGAGAAGACTACTCAACATTCTGCCATAACGTACATGGGAAAAGGATCCCAGGAAGAACAGACATATGTATATGTGTAAAAGAACCACATCTTGCACACCTACAACAAGGCAAAAGTTGTAATCAAACTTGCTGTAATAAAAAAGTAAAAAATTAAATTAAAAACACGAACAAGAAATAGTGAGACAAACTTGAGGGGCTTTCTCCTGGCACATTCCATTCTAAATTCCAATCTAGAACACGACTTCCATTGAGGCTCTTTTGCCCTAGTAACCAGATTTGGTAAGGGAGAACTGCTGCCACCTTGAGGCCGTTTCACACAACAGCAGCTTTTATCCCAGCGCTAATGGTCAGTTGATATTCAAAATCATTGCAGGCCTGTAAATGACACCTGCCCTGAAAACAAATCCTGGGGTCACATATCGACCAAAAAATTCAAAGGACGTCCATATTTCAAAACGACCGTTTCAAAACGCATATTTTACACACGTTAGTGTTCTGCTTCTTTTTCTTTCTTTCCTTTTTTGTTAAAAAAACGGGAATGGAAAAAGGCATCCCTCAGAGTGGGCGAAAACCGTTGCAAACGAATCAATGCACAAAGGTTTAATCTCCAATATATATAAACAGCTAATGCAGCTTAATATTAAAAAAACAAACAACCCAATACAAAAATAGGCAGAAGATCTAAAGAGACGTTTCTTCAAAGAAGAAACAGAGATGGCCAAGACGCACACGAAAAGCTGCTCAACTTCACTAATTATTAGAGAAATGCAAATCAAAACTACAATGAGGTATCACCTCACACCTGTTAGAATCAGCATCATCAGAAAATCTACAAACAACAAATTCTGGGGAGGGTGTGGACAAAAGGAGCCCTCTTCCACTATTGGTGGGAATGTAAATTGATACAGTCACTATGGAGAACAGTATGGAGTTTCCTTTAAAAAACTAGAAATAGAATTACCATCTGATTCAGCAATCCCACTTCTGGGCATATACCCAGAGAAAACCATAAATCAAAAAGGCACATTCACCACAATGTTCATTGCAGCACTCTTTACAATACCAGGTAATGGAAGCAAACTAAATGCCCACAGACAGATGAATGGATAAAGATGGGGTACATATATAAAATGGAATATTACTCAGCCATAAAAAGAAATGAAACTGGGTCATTTGTAGAGACATCGGTGGATCTAGAGACTGTCATACAGAATGAAGTATGTCAGAAAGAGGAAAACAAATATTGTATATTAATGCATATATGTGGAACCTAAAAAATGGTACACATGAACTGGTTTGCAGGGAAGAAATAGAGACACAGAGGTAGAGAACAAATGTATGGACACCAAGTGTGGGAAGCCATGGGGTGGTGGTGGTGGGATGAGTTGGGAGATTGGGATTCACCTGTATACATGTATATGCAGAAAATACATAACTAATAATAACCTGCTGTATAAAAAAATAAATAAAATTAAATTTCAAAATTTTAAAAAATAAAATTTCAAAATAAAACAGGAAAAAGTTCTTCCCTTCACACAGATGTATTTATAGGAATGAATTATTTCCATGCTTATATCTATAAATACATAAAAGAGGAATAAAATCTAACGAACCATAAAAGAAAAGAAAAACCTGAACCCACCAGTTATACAGAGGAAAACCCTATCAGGGCACTTGCTCCAGCGGTAAACAATTCTGAAATTGGTCAGAGGTGGGGAATCATCTCCCATACAGCCAGCAACCCAGCCCCCACGCAAGGAGCATCCTCATTGCAAAGCTGGGGGTCCGTGCCGAGGCATCTCTGAGTAAACGTGAGCTGAGCCCCAGGCCAGCTGCTGCTGACCTGTTCCCACCCTTCCCAGGTAAAACACCTGAATATGTACAAGGGCTTGAAAGACTACAGGAAGGGCCGTGGAGCCACACCAGTGACAGCACGCAGGACAACTTGGTGCCTGCAGGCCAGCCAGGGTGGTCCTGGCCCCTGGCGCTCTTCCGGAAGTTTTCCATTGTCCTGCCTGATATACCCCTCCTGTCCCGGCCCCCACTGCTTTTTTCCTTCCTCACCTCTGTCCGGAAAGAAATTCCAGCGGAAGGTATGGGCGACACATCATCTTCTTTATAGGTGGCAGCTTGGCAACTCCTGCAGAAAGTCCAGCAGAGCCCCACTCACACCGGGCCACCCACAAAGCCTTGGCCCCTCACTCCCTCCCACCAGCACAGCCCCGAGACTGCTGACGGGGCAGAAAATACGGAGTCAGGCACAGCTTCAGGGGCTATTGCTGCCTGGAGTGCTGTTTATATTGACCTCAATCAGGCACACCTGGGGAGGGCCGGCCGGCAGGTTCAGGCTGCCCAGGTCAGCTAATCTTCAACCCTAATGGAATCACATTGTTGAAATTGGACCTCACTAAGGCAAAATAGAGGCCAAAGAAAAAAACGACACAATGCCATTTGCAGAACCATAGATGAGGCTAAAGCTAATCACGTGACTTGTAGTTAGTCAGAAAGTGAAAGATACATATCGTATCCTATCTCTTATAGGTGTTACCTAAAAACGGATACCAGGGCAGATATTTCCACGGAGAAGGGCAATCACAGATTCATTAAACAAACTTATGGTTCACCAATGGAAAGGTTATGAGGATTGGTTTCATTATGATATTGGGGTTAACAGACATACACAAACACAGGTGACATATATCATCACCAAAAACCTACGGAATACCAAGAGAAGACTACTCAACATTCTGCCATAACGTACATGGGAAAAGGATCCCAGGAAGAACACACATATGTATATGTGTAAAAGAACCACATCTTGCACACCTACAACAAGGCAAAAGTTGTAATCAAACTTGCTGTAATAAAAAAGTAAAAAATTAAATTAAAAACACGAACAAGAAATAGTGAGACAAACTTGAGGGGCTTTCTCCTGGCACATTCCATTCTAAATTCCAATCTAGAACAGGACTTCCATTGAGGCTCTTTTGCCCTAGTAACCAGAATTGGTAAGGGAGAACTGCTGCCACCTTGAGGCCGTTTCACACAACAGCAGCTTTTATCCCAGCGCTAATGATCAGTTGATATTCAAAATCATTGCAGGCCTGTAAATGACACCTGCCCTGAAAACAAATCCTGGGGTCACATATCGACCAAAAAATTCAAAGGACGTCCATATTTCAAAACGACCATTTCAAAACGCATATTTTACACACATTAGTGTTCTGCTTCTTTTTCTTTCTTTCCTTTTTTGTTAAAAAAACGGGAATGGAAAAAGGCATCCCTCAGAGTGGGCGAAAACCGTTGCAAACGAATCAATGCACAAAGGTTTAATCTCCAATATATATAAACAGCTCATGCAGCTTAATATTAAAAAAACAAACAACCCAATACAAAAATGGGCAGAAGATCTAAAGAGACGTTTCTTCAAAGAAGAAACAGAGATGGCCAAGACGCACACGAAAAGCTGCTCAACTTCACTAATTATAAGAGAAATGCAAATCAAAACTACAATGAGGTATCACCTCACACCTGTTAGAATCAGCATCATCAGAAAATCTACAAACAACAAATTCTGGGGAGGGTGTGGACAAAAGGAGCCCTCTTCCACTATTGGTGGGAATGTAAATTGATACAGTCACTATGGAGAACAGTATGGAGTTTCCTTTAAAAAACTAGAAATAGAATTACCATCTGATTCAGCAATCCCACTTCAGGGCATATACCCAGAGAAAACCATAAATCAAAAAGGCACATTCACCACAATGTTCATTGCAGCACTCTTTACAATACCAGGTAATGGAAGCAAACTAAATGCCCACAAACAGATGAATGGATAAAGATGGGGTACATATATAAAATGGAATATTACTCAGCCATAAAAAGAAATGAAACTGGGTCATTTGTAGAGACATCGGTGGATCTAGAGACTGTCATACAGAATGAAGTATGTCAGAAAGAGGAAAACAAATATTGTATATTAATCCATATATGTGGAACCTAAAAAATGGTACAGATGAACTGGTTTGCAGGGAAGAAATAGAGACACAGAGGTAGAGAACAAATGTATGGACACCAAGAGTGGGAAGCCATGGGGTGGTGGTGGTGGGATGAGTTGGGAGATTGGGATTCACCTGTATACATGTATATGCAGAAAATACATAACTAATAATAACCTGCTGTATAAAAAAATAAATAAAATTAAATTTCAAAATTTTAAAAAATAAAATTTCAAAATAAAACAGGAAAAAGTTCTTCCCTTCACACAGATGTATTTATAGGAATGAATTATTTCCATGCTTATATCTATAAATACATAAAAGAGGAATAAAATCTAACGAACCATAAAAGAAACGAAAAACCTGAACCCACCAGTTATACAGAGGAAAACCCTATCAGGGCACTTGCTCCAGCGGTAAACAATTCTGAAATTGGTCAGAGGTGGGGAATCATCTCCCATACAGCCAGCAACCCAGCCCCCACGCAAGGAGCATCCTCATTGCAAAGCTGGGGGTCCGTGCCGAGGCATCTCTGAGTAAACGTGAGCTGAGCCCCAGGCCAGCTGCTGCTGAACTGTTCCCACCCTTCCCAGGTAAAACACCTGAATATGTACAAGGGCTTGAAAGACTACAGGAAGGGCCGTGGAGCCACACCAGTGACAGCACGCAGGACAACTTGGTGCCTGCAGGCCAGCCAGGGTGGTCCTGGCCCTTGGCGCTCTTCCGGAAGGTTTCCATTGTCCTGCCTGATATACCACTCCTGTCCCGGCCCCCACTGCTTTTTTCCTTCCTCACCTCTGTCCGGAAAGAAATTCCAGCAGAAGGTATGGGCGACACATCATCTTCTTTATAGGTGGCAGCTTGGCAACTCCTGCAGAAAGTCCAGCAGAGCCCCACTCACACCGGGCCACCCACAAAGCCTTGGCCCCTCACTCCCTCCCACCAGCACAGCCCCGAGACTGCTGACGGGGCAGAAAATACGGAGTCAGGCACAGCTTCAGGGGCTATTGCTGCCTGGAGTGCTGTTTATATTGACCTCAATCAGGCACACCTGGGGAGGGCCGGCCGGCAGGTTCAGGCTGCCCAGGTCAGCTAATCCTCAACCCTAATGGAATCACATTGTTGAAATGGGACCTCACTAAGGCAAAATAGAGGCCAAAGAAAAAAAGGACACAATGCCATTTGCAGAACCATAGATGAGGCTAAAGCTAATCACGTGACTTGTAGTTAGTCAGAAAGTGAAAGATACATATCGTATCCTATCTCTTATAGGTGTTACCTAAAAACGGATACCAGGGCAGATATTTCCACGGAGAAGGGCAATCACAGATTCATTAAACAAACTTATGGTTCACCAATGGAAAGGTTATGAGGATTGGTTTCATTATGATATTGGGGTTAACAGACATACACAAACACAGGTGACATATATCATCACCAAAAACCTACGGAATACCAAGAGAAGACTACTCAACATTCTGCCATAACGTACATGGGAAAAGGATCCCAGGAAGAACAGACATATGTATATGTGTAAAAGAACCACATCTTGCACACCTACAACAAGGCAAAAGTTGTAATCAAACTTGCTGTAATAAAAAAGTAAAAAATTAAATTAAAAACACGAACAAGAAATAGTGAGACAAACTTGAGGGGCTTTCTCCTGGCACATTCCATTCTAAATTCCAATCTAGAACACGACTTCCATTGAGGCTCTTTTGCCCTAGTAACCAGATTTGGTAAGGGAGAACTGCTGCCACCTTGAGGCCGTTTCACACAACAGCAGCTTTTATCCCAGCGCTAATGGTCAGTTGATATTCAAAATCATTGCAGGCCTGTAAATGACACCTGCCCTGAAAACAAATCCTGGGGTCACATATCGACCAAAAAATTCAAAGGACGTCCATATTTCAAAACGACCGTTTCAAAACGCATATTTTACACACGTTAGTGTTCTGCTTCTTTTTCTTTCTTTCCTTTTTTGTTAAAAAAACGGGAATGGAAAAAGGCATCCCTCAGAGTGGGCGAAAACCGTTGCAAACGAATCAATGCACAAAGGTTTAATCTCCAATATATATAAACAGCTAATGCAGCTTAATATTAAAAAAACAAACAACCCAATACAAAAATAGGCAGAAGATCTAAAGAGACGTTTCTTCAAAGAAGAAACAGAGATGGCCAAGACGCACACGAAAAGCTGCTCAACTTCACTAATTATTAGAGAAATGCAAATCAAAACTACAATGAGGTATCACCTCACACCTGTTAGAATCAGCATCATCAGAAAATCTACAAACAACAAATTCTGGGGAGGGTGTGGACAAAAGGAGCCCTCTTCCACTATTGGTGGGAATGTAAATTGATACAGTCACTATGGAGAACAGTATGGAGTTTCCTTTAAAAAACTAGAAATAGAATTACCATCTGATTCAGCAATCCCACTTCTGGGCATATACCCAGAGAAAACCATAAATCAAAAAGGCACATTCACCACAATGTTCATTGCAGCACTCTTTACAATACCAGGTAATGGAAGCAAACTAAATGCCCACAGACAGATGAATGGATAAAGATGGGGTACATATATAAAATGGAATATTACTCAGCCATAAAAAGAAATGAAACTGGGTCATTTGTAGAGACATCGGTGGATCTAGAGACTGTCATACAGAATGAAGTATGTCAGAAAGAGGAAAACAAATATTGTATATTAATGCATATATGTGGAACCTAAAAAATGGTACACATGAACTGGTTTGCAGGGAAGAAATAGAGACACAGAGGTAGAGAACAAATGTATGGACACCAAGTGTGGGAAGCCATGGGGTGGTGGTGGTGGGATGAGTTGGGAGATTGGGATTCACCTGTATACATGTATATGCAGAAAATACATAACTAATAATAACCTGCTGTATAAAAAAATAAATAAAATTAAATTTCAAAATTTTAAAAAATAAAATTTCAAAATAAAACAGGAAAAAGTTCTTCCCTTCACACAGATGTATTTATAGGAATGAATTATTTCCATGCTTATATCTATAAATACATAAAACAGGAATAAAATCTAACGAACCATAAAAGAAAAGAAAAACCTGAACCCACCAGTTATACAGAGGAAAACCCTATCAGGGCACTTGCTCCAGCGGTAAACAATTCTGAAATTGGTCAGAGGTGGGGAATCATCTCCCATACAGCCAGCAACCCAGCCCCCACGCAAGGAGCATCCTCATTGCAAAGCTGGGGGTCCGTGCCGAGGCATCTCTGAGTAAACGTGAGCTGAGCCCCAGGCCAGCTGCTGCTGACCTGTTCCCACCCTTCCCAGGTAAAACACCTGAATATGTACAAGGGCTTGAAAGACTACAGGAAGGGCCGTGGAGCCACACCAGTGACAGCACGCAGGACAACTTGGTGCCTGCAGGCCAGCCAGGGTGGTCCTGGCCCCTGGCGCTCTTCCGGAAGTTTTCCATTGTCCTGCCTGATATACCCCTCCTGTCCCGGCCCCCACTGCTTTTTTCCTTCCTCACCTCTGTCCGGAAAGAAATTCCAGCGGAAGGTATGGGCGACACATCATCTTCTTTATAGGTGGCAGCTTGGCAACTCCTGCAGA
Source organism: Mesoplodon bidens (assembly GCF_964165515.1). Lineage (NCBI taxonomy): Eukaryota > Metazoa > Chordata > Mammalia > Artiodactyla > Ziphiidae > Mesoplodon > Mesoplodon bidens. The sequence continues at coordinate 148,775 of NW_027671204.1, forward strand.
AAGTCCAGCAGAGCCCCACTCACACCGGGCCACCCACAAAGCCTTGGCCCCTCACTCCCTCCCACCAGCACAGCCCCGAGACTGCTGACGGGGCAGAAAATACGGAGTCAGGCACAGCTTCAGGGGCTATTGCTGCCTGGAGTGCTGTTTATATTGACCTCAATCAGGCACACCTGGGGAGGGCCGGCCGGCAGGTTCAGGCTGCCCAGGTCAGCTAATCTTCAACCCTAATGGAATCACATTGTTGAAATTGGACCTCACTAAGGCAAAATAGAGGCCAAAGAAAAAAACGACACAATGCCATTTGCAGAACCATAGATGAGGCTAAAGCTAATCACGTGACTTGTAGTTAGTCAGAAAGTGAAAGATACATATCGTATCCTATCTCTTATAGGTGTTACCTAAAAACGGATACCAGGGCAGATATTTCCACGGAGAAGGGCAATCACAGATTCATTAAACAAACTTATGGTTCACCAATGGAAAGGTTATGAGGATTGGTTTCATTATGATATTGGGGTTAACAGACATACACAAACACAGGTGACATATATCATCACCAAAAACCTACGGAATACCAAGAGAAGACTACTCAACATTCTGCCATAACGTACATGGGAAAAGGATCCCAGGAAGAACAGACATATGTATATGTGTAAAAGAACCACATCTTGCACACCTACAACAAGGCAAAAGTTGTAATCAAACTTGCTGTAATAAAAAAGTAAAAAATTAAATTAAAAACACGAACAAGAAATAGTGAGACAAACTTGAGGGGCTTTCTCCTGGCACATTCCATTCTAATTTCCAATCTAGAACACGACTTCCATTGAGGCTCTTTTGCCCTAGTAACCAGATTTGGTAAGGGAGAACTGCTGCCACCTTGAGGCCGTTTCACACAACAGCAGCTTTTATCCCAGCGCTAATGGTCAGTTGATATTCAAAATCATTGCAGGCCTGTAAATGACACCTGCCCTGAAAACAAATCCTGGGGTCACATATCGACCAAAAAATTCAAAGGACGTCCATATTTCAAAACGACCGTTTCAAAACGCATATTTTACACACGTTAGTGTTCTGCTTCTTTTTCTTTCTTTCCTTTTTTGTTAAAAAAACGGGAATGGAAAAAGGCATCCCTCAGAGTGGGCGAAAACCGTTGCAAACGAATCAATGGACAAAGGTTTAATCTCCAATATATATAAACAGCTAATGCAGCTTAATATTAAAAAAACAAACAACCCAATACAAAAATAGGCAGAAGATCTAAAGAGACGTTTCTTCAAAGAAGAAACAGAGATGGCCAAGACGCACACGAAAAGCTGCTCAACTTCACTAATTATTAGAGAAATGCAAATCAAAACTACAATGAGGTATCACCTCACACCTGTTAGAATCAGCATCATCAGAAAATCTACAAACAACAAATTCTGGGGAGGGTGTGGACAAAAGGAGCCCTCTTCCACTATTGGTGGGAATGTAAATTGATACAGTCACTATGGAGAACAGTATGGAGTTTCCTTTAAAAAACTAGAAATAGAATTACCATCTGATTCAGCAATCCCACTTCTGGGCATATACCCAGAGAAAACCATAAATCAAAAAGGCACATTCACCACAATGTTCATTGCAGCACTCTTTACAATACCAGGTAATGGAAGCAAACTAAATGCCCACAGACAGATGAATGGATAAAGATGGGGTACATATATAAAATGGAATATTACTCAGCCATAAAAAGAAATGAAACTGGGTCATTTGTAGAGACATCGGTGGATCTAGAGACTGTCATACAGAATGAAGTATGTCAGAAAGAGGAAAACAAATATTGTATATTAATGCATATATGTGGAACCTAAAAAATGGTACAGATGAACTGGTTTGCAGGGAAGAAATAGAGACACAGAGGTAGAGAACAAATGTATGGACACCAAGTGTGGGAAGCCATGGGGTGGTGGTGGTGGGATGAGTTGGGAGATTGGGATTCACCTGTATACATGTATATGCAGAAAATACATAACTAATAATAACCTGCTGTATAAAAAAATAAATAAAATTAAATTTCAAAATTTTAAAAAATAAAATTTCAAAATAAAACAGGAAAAAGTTCTTCCCTTCACACAGATGTATTTATAGGAATGAATTATTTCCATGCTTATATCTATAAATACATAAAACAGGAATAAAATCTAACGAACCATAAAAGAAAAGAAAAACCTGAACCCACCAGTTATACAGAGGAAAACCCTATCAGGGCACTTGCTCCAGCGGTAAACAATTCTGAAATTGGTCAGAGGTGGGGAATCATCTCCCATACAGCCAGCAACCCAGCCCCCACGCAAGGAGCATCCTCATTGCAAAGCTGGGGGACCGTGCCGAGGCATCTCTGAGTAAACGTGAGCTGAGCCCCAGGCCAGCTGCTGCTGACCTGTTCCCACCCTTCCCAGGTAAAACACCTGAATATGTACAAGGGCTTGAAAGACTACAGGAAGGGCCGTGGAGCCACACCAGTGACAGCACGCAGGACAACTTGGTGCCTGCAGGCCAGCCAGGGTGGTCCTGGCCCCTGGCGCTCTTCCGGAAATTTTCCATTGTCCTGCCTGATATACCCCTCCTGTCCCGGCCCCCACTGCTTTTTTCCTTCCTCACCTCTGTCCGGAAAGAAATTCCAGCGGAAGGTATGGGCGACACATCATCTTCTTTATAGGTGGCAGCTTGGCAACTCCTGCAGAAAGTCCAGCAGAGCCCCACTCACACCGGGCCACCCACAAAGCCTTGGCCCCTCACTCCCTCCCACCAGCACAGCCCCGAGACTGCTGACGGGGCAGAAAATACGGAGTCAGGCACAGCTTCAGGGGCTATTGCTGCCTGGAGTGCTGTTTATATTGACCTCAATCAGGCACACCTGGGGAGGGCCGGCCGGCAGGTTCAGGCTGCCCAGGTCAGCTAATCTTCAACCCTAATGGAATCACATTGTTGAAATTGGACCTCACTAAGGCAAAATAGAGGCCAAAGAAAAAAACGACACAATGCCATTTGCAGAACCATAGATGAGGCTAAAGCTAATCACGTGACTTGTAGTTAGTCAGAAAGTGAAAGATACATATCGTATCCTATCTCTTATAGGTGTTACCTAAAAACGGATACCAGGGTATATATTTCCACGGAGAAGGGCAATCACAGATTCATTAAACAAACTTATGGTTCACCAATGGAAAGGTTATGAGGATTGGTTTCATTATGATATTGGGGTTAACAGACATACACAAACACAGGTGACATATATCATCACCAAAAACCTACGGAATACCAAGAGAAGACTACTCAACATTCTGCCATAACGTACATGGGAAAAGGATCCCAGGAAGAACAGACATATGTATATGTGTAAAAGAACCACATCTTGCACACCTACAACAAGGCAAAAGTTGTAATCAAACTTGCTGTAATAAAAAAGTAAAAAATTAAATTAAAAACACGAACAAGAAATAGTGAGACAAACTTCAGGGGCTTTCTCCTGGCACATTCCATTCTAAATTCCAATCTAGAACACGACTTCCATTGAGGCTCTTTTGCCCTAGTAACCAGATTTGGTAAGGGAGAACTGCTGCCACCTTGAGGCCGTTTCACACAACAGCAGCTTTTATCCCAGCGCTAATGGTCAGTTGATATTCAAAATCATTGCAGGCCTGTAAATGACACCTGCCCTGAAAACAAATCCTGGGGTCACATATCGACCAAAAAATTCAAAGGACGTCCATATTTCAAAACGACCGTTTCAAAACGCATATTTTACACACGTTAGTGTTCTGCTTCTTTTTCTTTCTTTCCTTTTTTGTTAAAAAAACGGGAATGGAAAAAGGCATCCCTCAGAGTGGGCGAAAACCGTTGCAAACGAATCAATGGACAAAGGTTTAATCTCCAATATATATAAACAGCTAATGCAGCTTAATATTAAAAAAACAAACAACCCAATACAAAAATAGGCAGAAGATCTAAAGAGACGTTTCTTCAAAGAAGAAACAGAGATGGCCAAGACGCACACGAAAAGCTGCTCAACTTCACTAATTATTAGAGAAATGCAAATCAAAACTACAATGAGGTATCACCTCACACCTGTTAGAATCAGCATCATCAGAAAATCTACAAACAACAAATTCTGGGGAGGGTGTGGACAAAAGGAGCCCTCTTCCACTATTGGTGGGAATGTAAATTAATACAGTCACTATGGAGAACAGTATGGAGTTTCCTTTAAAAAACTAGAAATAGAATTACCATCTGATTCAGCAATCCCACTTCTGGGCATATACCCAGAGAAAACCATAAATCTAAAAGGCACATTCACCACAATGTTCATTGCAGCACTCTTTACAATACCAGGTAATGGAAGCAAACTAAATGCCCACAGACAGATGAATGGATAAAGATGGGGTACATATATAAAATGGAATATTACTCAGCCATAAAAAGAAATGAAACTGGGTCATTTGTAGAGACATCGGTGGATCTAGAGACTGTCATACAGAATGAAGTATGTCAGAAAGAGGAAAACAAATATTGTATATTAATGCATATATGTGGAACCTAGAAAAATGGTACAGATGAACTGGTTTGCAGGGAAGAAATAGAGACACAGAGGTAGAGAACAAATGTATGGACACCAAGTGTGGGAAGCCATGGGGTGGTGGTGGTGGGATGAGTTGGGAGATTGGGATTCACTTGTATACATGTATATGCAGAAAATACATAACTAATAATAACCTGCTGTATAAAAAAATAAATAAAATTAAATTTCAAAATTTTAAAAAATAAAATTTCAAAATAAAACAGGAAAAAGTTCTTCCCTTCACACAGATGTATTTATAGGAATGAATTATTTCCATGCTTATATCTATAAATACATAAAAGAGGAATAAAATCTAACGAACCATAAAAGAAAAGAAAAACCTGAACCCACCAGTTATACAGAGGAAAACCCTATCAGGGCACTTGCTCCAGCGGTAAACAATTCTGAAATTGGTCAGAGGTGGGGAATCATCTCCCATACAGCCAGCAACCCAGCCCCCACGCAAGGAGCATCCTCATTGCAAAGCTGGGGGTCCGTGCCGAGGCATCTCTGAGTAAACGTGAGCTGAGCCCCAGGCCAGCTGCTGCTGAACTGTTCCCACCCTTCCCAGGTAAAACACCTGAATATGTACAAGGGCTTGAAAGACTACAGGAAGGGTCGTGGAGCCACACCAGTGACAGCACGCAGGACAACTTGGTGCCTGCAGGCCAGCCAGGGTGGTCCTGGCCCCTGGCCGTCTTCCGGAAGGTTTCCATTGTCCTGCCTGATATACCCCTCCTGTCCCGGCCCCCACTGCTTTTTTCCTTCCTCACCTCTGTCCGGAAAGAAATTCCAGCAGAAGGTATGCGCGACACATCATCTTCTTTATAGGTGGCAGCTTGGCAACTCTTGCAGAAAGTCCAGCAGAGCCCCACCCACACCGGGCCACCCACAAAGCCTTGGCCCCTCACTCCCTCCCACCAGCACAGCCCCGAGACTGCTGACGGGGCAGAAAATACGGAGTCAGGCACAGCTTCAGGGGCTATTGCTGCCTGGAGTGCTGTTTATATTGACCTCAATCAGGCACACCTTGGGAGGGCCGGCCGGCAGGTTCAGGCTGCCCAGGTCAGCTAATCCTCAACCCTAATGGAATCACATTGTTGAAATGGGACCTCACTAAGGCAAAATAGAGGCCAAAGAAAAAAAGGACACAATGCCATTTGCAGAACCATAGATGAGGCTAAAGCTAATCACGTGACTTGTAGTTAGTCAGAAAGTGAAAGATACATATCGTATCCTATCTCTTATAGGTGTTACCTAAAAACGGATACCAGGGCAGATATTTCCACGGAGAAGGGCAATCACAGATTCATTAAACAAACTTATGGTTCACCAATGGAAAGGTTATGAGGATTGGTTTCATTATGATATTGGGGTTAACAGACATACACAAACACAGGTGACATATATCATCACCAAAAACCTACGGAATACCAAGAGAAGACTACTCAACATTCTGCCATAACGTACATGGGAAAAGGATCCCAGGAAGAACAGACATATGTATATGTGTAAAAGAACCACATCTTGCACACCTACAACAAGGCAAAAATTGTAATCAAACTTGCTGTAATAAAAAAGTAAAAAATTAAATTAAAAACACGAACAAGAAATAGTGAGACAAACTTGAGGGGCTTTCTCCTGGCACATTCCATTCTAAATTCCAATCTAGAACACGACTTCCATTGAGGCTCTTTTGCCCTAGTAACCAGATTTGGTAAGGGAGAACTGCTGCCACCTTGTGGCCGTTTCACACAACAGCAGCTTTCATCCCAGCGCTAATGGTTAGTTGATATTCAAAATCATTGCAGGCCTGTAAATGCCACCTGCCCTGAAAACAAATCCTGGGGTCACATATCGACCAAAAAATTCAAAGGACGTCCATATTTCAAAACGACCGTTTCAAAACGCATATTTTACACACGTTAGTGTTCTGCTTCTTTTTCTTTCTTTCCTTTTTTGTTAAAAAAACGGGAATGGAAAAAGGCATCCCTCAGAGTGGGCGAAAACCGTTGCAAACGAATCAATGCACAAAGGTTTAATCTCCAATATATATAAACAGCTAATGCAGCTTAATATTAAAAAAACAAACAACCCAATACAAAAATGGGCAGAAGATCTAAAGAGACGTTTCTTCAAAGAAGAAACAGAGATGGCCAAGACGCACACGAAAAGCTGCTCAACTTCACTAATTATTAGAGAAATGCAAATCAAAACTACAATGAGGTATCACCTCACACCTGTTAGAATCAGCATCATCAGAAAATCTACAAACAACAAATTCTGGGGAGGGTGTGGACAAAAGGAGCCCTCTTCCACTATTGGTGGGAATGTAAATTGATACAGTCACTATGGAGAACAGTATGGAGTTTCCTTTAAAGAACTAGAAATAGAATTACCATCTGATTCAGCAATCCCACTTCTGGGCATATACCCAGAGAAAACCATAAATCAAAAAGGCACATTCACCACAATGTTCATTGCAGCACTCTTTACAATACCAGGTAATGGAAGCAAACTAAATGCCCACAGACAGATGAATGGATAAAGATGGGGTACATATATAAAATGGAATATTACTCAGCCATAAAAAGAAATGAAACTGGGTCATTTGTAGAGACATCGGTGGATCTAGAGACTGTCATACAGAATGAAGTATGTCAGAAAGAGGAAAACAAGTATTGTATATTAATCCATATATGTGGAACCTAAAAAATGGTACAGATGAACTGGTTTGCAGGGAAGAAATAGAGACACAGAGGTAGAGAACAAATGTATGGACACCAAGTGTGGGAAGCCATGGGGTGGTGGTGGTGGGATGAGTTGGGAGATTGGGATTCACCTGTATACATGTATATGCAGAAAATACATAACTAATAATAACCTGCTGTATAAAAAAATAAATAAAATTAAATTTCAAAATTTTAAAAAATAAAATTTCAAAATAAAACAGGAAAAAGTTCTTCCCTTCACACAGATGTATTTATAGGAATGAATTATTTCCATGCTTATATCTATAAATACATAAAAGAGGAATAAAATCTAACGAACCATAAAAGAAAAGAAAAACCTGAACCCACCAGTTATACAGAGGAAAACCCTATCAGGGCACTTGCTCCAGCGGTAAACAATTCTGAAATTGGTCAGAGGTGGGGAATCATCTCCCATACAGCCAGCAACCCAGCCCCCACGCAAGGAGCATCCTCATTGCAAAGCTGGGGGTCCGTGCCGAGGCATCTCTGAGTAAACGTGAGCTGAGCCCCAGGCCAGCTGCTGCTGAACTGTTCCCACCCTTCCCAGGTAAAACACCTGAATATGTACAAGGGCTTGAAAGACTACAGGAAGGGCCGTGGAGCCACACCAGTGACAGCACGCAGGACAACTTGGTGCCTGCAGTCCAGCCAGGGTGGTCCTGGCCCCTGGCCCTCTTCTGGAAGGTTTCCATTGTCCTGCCTGATATACCCCTCCTGTCCCGGCCCCCACTGCTTTTTTCCTTCCTCACCTCTGTCCGGAAAGAAATTCCAGCAGAAGGTATGGGCGACACATCATCTTCTTTATAGGTGGCAGCTTGGCAACTCCTGCAGAAAGTCCAGCAGAGCCCCACTCACACCGGGCCACCCACAAAGCATTGGCCCCTCACTCCCTCCCACCAGCACAGCCCCGAGACTGCTGACGGGGCAGAAAATACGGAGTCAGGCACAGCTTCAGGGGCTATTGCTGCCTGGAGTGCTGTTTATATTGACCTCAATCAGGCACACCTGGGGAGGGCCGGCCGGCAGGTTCAGGCTGCCCAGGTCAGCTAATCCTCAACCCTAATGGAATCACATTGTTGAAATGGGACCTCACTAAGGCAAAATAGAGGCCAAAGAAAAAAAGGACACAATGCCATTTGCAGAACCATAGATGAGGCTAAAGCTAATCACGTGACTTGTAGTTAGTCAGAAAGTGAAAGATAAATATCGTATCCTATCTCTTATAGGTGTTACCTAAAAACGGATACCAGGGCAGATATTTCCACGGAGAAGGGCAATCACAGATTCATTAAACAAACTTATGGTTCACCAATGGAAAGGTTATGAGGATTGGTTTCATTATGATATTGGGGTTAACAGACATACACAAACACAGGTGACATATATCATCACCAAAAACCTACAGAATACCAAGAGAAGACTACTCAACATTCTGCCATAACGTACATGGGAAAAGGATCCCAGGAAGAACAGACATATGTATATGTGTAAAAGAACCACATCTTGCACACCTACAACAAGGCAAAAGTTGTAATCAAACTTGCTGTAATAAAAAAGTAAAAAATTAAATTAAAAACACGAACAAGAAATAGTGAGACAAACTTCAGGGGCTTTCTCCTGGCACATTCCATTCTAAATTCCAATCTAGAACACGACTTCCATTGAGGCTCTTTTGCCCTAGTAACCAGATTTGGTAAGGGAGAACTGCTGCCACCTTGAGGCCGTTTCACACAACAGCAGCTTTTATCCCAGCGCTAATGGTCAGTTGATATTCAAAATCATTGCAGGCCTGTAAATGACACCTGCCCTGAAAACAAATCCTGGGGTCACATATCGACCAAAAAATTCAAAGGACGTCCATATTTCAAAACGACCATTTCAAAACGCATATTTTACACACGTTAGTGTTCTGCTTCTTTTCCTTTCTTTCCTTTTTTGTTAAAAAAACGGGAATGGAAAAAGGCATCCCTCAGAGTGGGCGAAAACCGTTGCAAACGAATCAATGGACAAAGGTTTAATCTCCAATATATATAAACAGCTAATGCAGCTTAATATTAAAAAACAAACAACCCAATACAAAAATAGGCAGAAGATCTAAAGAGACGTTTCTTCAAAGAAGAAACAGAGATGGCCAAGACGCACACGAAAAGCTGCTCAACTTCACTAATTATTAGAGAAATGCAAATCAAAACTACAATGAGGTAAGACCTCACACCTGTTAGAATCAGCATCATCAGATAATCTACAAACAACAAATTCTGGGGAGGGTGTGGACAAAAGGAGCCCTCTTCCACTATTGGTGGGAATGTAAATTGATACAGTCACTATGGAGAACAGTATGGAGTTTCCTTTAAAAAACTAGAAATAGAATTACCATCTGATTCAGCAATCCCACTTCTGGGCATATACCCAGAGAAAACCATAAATCAAAAAGGCACATTCACGACAATATTCATTGCAGCACTCTTTACAATACCAGGTAATGGAAGCAAACTAAATGCCCACAGACAGATGAATGGATAAAGATGGGGTACATATATAAAATGGAATATTACTCAGCCGTAAAAAGAAATGAAACTGGGTCATTTGTAGAGACATCGGTGGATCTAGAGACTGTCATACAGAATGAAGTATGTCAGAAAGAGGAAAACAAATATTGTATATTAATGCATATATGTGGAACCTAAAAAATGGTACAGATGAACTGGTTTGCAGGGAAGAAATAGAGACACAGAGGTAGAGAACAAATGTATGGACACCAAGTGTGGGAAGCCATGGGGTGGTGGTGGTGGGATGAGTTGGGAGATTGGGATTCACTTGTATACATGTATATGCAGAAAATACATAACTAATAATAACCTGCTGTATAAAAAAATAAATAAAATTAAATTTCAAAATTTTAAAAAATAAAATTTCAAAATAAAACAGGAAAAAGTTCTTCCCTTCACACAGATGTATTTATAGGAATGAATTATTTCCATGCTTATATCTATAAATACATAAAAGAGGAATAAAATCTAACGAACCATAAAAGAAAAGAAAAACCTGGACCCACCAGTTATACAGAGGAAAACTCTATCAGGGCCCTTGCTCCAGCAGTAAACAATTCTGAAATTGGTCAGAGGTGGGGAATCATCTCCCATACAGCCAGCAACCCAGCCCCCACGCAGGGAGCATCCTCATTGCAAAGCTGGGGGTCCGTGCCGAGGCATCTCTGAGTAAACGTGAGCTGAGCCCCAGGCCAGCTGCTGCTGAACTGTTCCCACCCTTCCCAGGTAAAACACCTGAATATGTACAAGGGCTTGAAAGACTACAGGAAGGGCCGTGGAGCCACACCAGTGACAGCACGCAGGACACCTTGGTGCCTGCAGGCCAGCCAGGGTGGTCCTGGCCCCTGGCCGTCTTCCGGAAGGTTTCCATTGTCCTGCCTGATATACCCCTCCTGTCCCAGCCCCCACTGCTTTTTTCCTTCCTCACCTCTGTCCGGAAAGAAATTCCAGCAGAAGGTATGGGCGACACATCATCTTCTTTATAGGTGGCAGCTTGGCAACTCCTGCAGAAAGTCCAGCAGAGCCCCACTCACACCGGGCCACCCACAAAGCCTTGGCCCCTCACTCCCTCCCACCAGCACAGCCCCGAGACTGCTGACGGGGCAGAAAATACAGAATCAGGCACAGCTTCACGGGCTATTGCTGCCTGGAGTGCTGTTTATATTGACCTCAATCAGGCACACCTGGGGAGGGCCGGCCGGCAGGTTCAGGCTGCCCAGGTCAGCTAATCCTCAACCCTAATGGAATCACATTGTTGAAATTGGACCTCACTAAGGCAAAATAGAGGCCAAAGAAAAAAAGGACACAATGCCATTTGCAGAACCATAGATGAGGCTAAAGCTAATCATGTGACTTGTAGTTAGTCAGAAAGTGAAAGATACATATCGTATCATATCTCTTATACGTGTTACCTAAAAACGGATACCAGGGCAGATATTTCCACGGAGAAGGGCAATCACAGATTCATTAAACAAACTTATGGTTCACCAATGGAAAGGTTATGAGGATTGGTTTCATTATGATATTGGGGTTAACAGACATACACAAACACAGGTGACATATATCATCACCAAAAACCTACGGAATACCAAGAGAAGACTACTCAACATTCTGCCATAACGTACATGGGAAAAGGATCCCAGGAAGAACACACATATGTATATGTGTAAAAGAACCACATCTTGCACACCTACAACAAGGCAAAAGTTGTAATCAAACTTGCTGTAATAAAAAAGTAAAAAATTAAATTAAAAACACGAACAAGAAATAGTGAGACAAACTTGAGGGGCTTTCTCCTGGCACATTCCATTCTAAATTCCAATCTAGAACAGGACTTCCATTGAGGCTCTTTTGCCCTAGTAACCAGAATTGGTAAGGGAGAACTGCTGCCACCTTGAGGCCGTTTCACACAACAGCAGCTTTTATCCCAGCGCTAATGATCAGTTGATATTCAAAATCATTGCAGGCCTGTAAATGACACCTGCCCTGAAAACAAATCCTGGGGTCACATATCGACCAAAAAATTCAAAGGACGTCCATATTTCAAAACGACCATTTCAAAACGCATATTTTACACACATTAGTGTTCTGCTTCTTTTTCTTTCTTTCCTTTTTTGTTAAAAAAACGGGAATGGAAAAAGGCATCCCTCAGAGTGGGCGAAAACCGTTGCAAACGAATCAATGCACAAAGGTTTAATCTCCAATATATATAAACAGCTCATGCAGCTTAATATTAAAAAAACAAACAACCCAATACAAAAATGGGCAGAAGATCTAAAGAGACGTTTCTTCAAAGAAGAAACAGAGATGGCCAAGACGCACACGAAAAGCTGCTCAACTTCACTAATTATTAGAGAAATGCAAATCAAAACTACAATGAGGTATCACCTCACACCTGTTAGAATCAGCATCATCAGAAAATCTACAAACAACAAATTCTGGGGAGGGTGTGGACAAAAGGAGCCCTCTTCCACTATTGGTGGGAATGTAAATTGATACAGTCACTATGGAGAACAGTATGGAGTTTCCTTTAAAAAACTAGAAATAGAATTACCATCTGATTCAGCAATCCCACTTCAGGGCATATACCCAGAGAAAACCATAAATCAAAAAGGCACATTCACCACAATGTTCATTGCAGCACTCTTTACAATACCAGGTAATGGAAGCAAACTAAATGCCCACAAACAGATGAATGGATAAAGATGGGGTACATATATAAAATGGAATATTACTCAGCCATAAAAAGAAATGAAACTGGGTCATTTGTAGAGACATCGGTGGATCTAGAGACTGTCATACAGAATGAAGTATGTCAGAAAGAGGAAAACAAATATTGTATATTAATCCATATATGTGGAACCTAAAAAATGGTACAGATGAACTGGTTTGCAGGGAAGAAATAGAGACACAGAGGTAGAGAACAAATGTATGGACACCAAGAGTGGGAAGCCATGGGGTGGTGGTGGTGGGATGAGTTGGGAGATTGGGATTCACCTGTATACATGTATATGCAGAAAATACATAACTAATAATAACCTGCTGTATAAAAAAATAAATAAAATTAAATTTCAAAATTTTAAAAAATAAAATTTCAAAATAAAACAGGAAAAAGTTCTTCCCTTCACACAGATGTATTTATAGGAATGAATTATTTCCATGCTTATATCTATAAATACATAAAAGAGGAATAAAATCTAACGAACCATAAAAGAAAAGAAAAACCTGAACCCACCAGTTATACAGAGGAAAACCCTATCAGGGCACTTGCTCCAGCGGTAAACAATTCTGAAATTGGTCAGAGGTGGGGAATCATCTCCCATACAGCCAGCAACCCAGCCCCCACGCAAGGAGCATCCTCATTGCAAAGCTGGGGGTCCGTGCCGAGGCATCTCTGAGTAAACGTGAGCTGAGCCCCAGGCCAGCTGCTGCTGAACTGTTCCCACCCTTCCCAGGTAAAACACCTGAATATGTACAAGGGCTTGAAAGACTACAGGAAGGGCCGTGGAGCCACACCAGTGACAGCACGCAGGACAACTTGGTGCCTGCAGGCCAGCCAGGGTGGTCCTGGCCCTTGGCGCTCTTCCGGAAGGTTTCCATTGTCCTGCCTGATATACCACTCCTGTCCCGGCCCCCACTGCTTTTTTCCTTCCTCACCTCTGTCCGGAAAGAAATTCCAGCAGAAGGTATGGGCGACACATCATCTTCTTTATAGGTGGCAGCTTGGCAACTCCTGCAGAAAGTCCAGCAGAGCCCCACTCACACCGGGCCACCCACAAAGCCTTGGCCCCTCACTCCCTCCCACCAGCACAGCCCCGAGACTGCTGACGGGGCAGAAAATACGGAGTCAGGCACAGCTTCAGGGGCTATTGCTGCCTGGAGTGCTGTTTATATTGACCTCAATCAGGCACACCTGGGGAGGGCCGGCCGGCAGGTTCAGGCTGCCCAGGTCAGCTAATCCTCAACCCTAATGGAATCACATTGTTGAAATGGGACCTCACTAAGGCAAAATAGAGGCCAAAGAAAAAAAGGACACAATGCCATTTGCAGAACCATAGATGAGGCTAAAGCTAATCACGTGACTTGTAGTTAGTCAGAAAGTGAAAGATACATATCGTATCCTATCTCTTATAGGTGTTACCTAAAAACGGATACCAGGGCAGATATTTCCACGGAGAAGGGCAATCACAGATTCATTAAACAAACTTATGGTTCACCAATGGAAAGGTTATGAGGATTGGTTTCATTATGATATTGGGGTTAACAGACATACACAAACACAGGTGACATATATCATCACCAAAAACCTACGGAATACCAAGAGAAGACTACTCAACATTCTGCCATAACGTACATGGGAAAAGGATCCCAGGAAGAACAGACATATGTATATGTGTAAAAGAACCACATCTTGCACACCTACAACAAGGCAAAAGTTGTAATCAAACTTGCTGTAATAAAAAAGTAAAAAATTAAATTAAAAACACGAACAAGAAATAGTGAGACAAACTTCAGGGGCTTTCTCCTGGCACATTCCATTCTAAATTCCAATCTAGAACACGACTTCCATTGAGGCTCTTTTGCCCTAGTAACCAGATTTGGTAAGGGAGAACTGCTGCCACCTTGAGGCCGTTTCACACAACAGCAGCTTTTATCCCAGCGCTAATGGTCAGTTGATATTCAAAATCATTGCAGGCCTGTAAATGACACCTGCCCTGAAAACAAATCCTGGGGTCACATATCGACCAAAAAATTCAAAGGACGTCCATATTTCAAAACGACCGTTTCAAAACGCATATTTTACACACGTTAGTGTTCTGCTTCTTTTTCTTTCTTTCCTTTTTTGTTAAAAAAACGGGAATGGAAAAAGGCATCCCTCAGAGTGGGCGAAAACCGTTGCAAACGAATCAATGCACAAAGGTTTAATCTCCAATATATATAAACAGCTAATGCAGCTTAATATTAAAAAAACAAACAACCCAATACAAAAATAGGCAGAAGATCTAAAGAGACGTTTCTTCAAAGAAGAAACAGAGATGGCCAAGACGCACACGAAAAGCTGCTCAACTTCACTAATTATTAGAGAAATGCAAATCAAAACTACAATGAGGTATCACCTCACACCTGTTAGAATCAGCATCATCAGAAAATCTACAAACAACAAATTCTGGGGAGGGTGTGGACAAAAGGAGCCCTCTTCCACTATTGGTGGGAATGTAAATTGATACAGTCACTATGGAGAACAGTATGGAGTTTCCTTTAAAAAACTAGAAATAGAATTACCATCTGATTCAGCAATCCCACTTCTGGGCATATACCCAGAGAAAACCATAAATCAAAAAGGCACATTCACCACAATGTTCATTGCAGCACTCTTTACAATACCAGGTAATGGAAGCAAACTAAATGCCCACAGACAGATGAATGGATAAAGATGGGGTACATATATAAAATGGAATATTACTCAGCCATAAAAAGAAATGAAACTGGGTCATTTGTAGAGACATCGGTGGATCTAGAGACTGTCATACAGAATGAAGTATGTCAGAAAGAGGAAAACAAATATTGTATATTAATGCATATATGTGGAACCTAAAAAATGGTACAGATGAACTGGTTTGCAGGGAAGAAATAGAGACACAGAGGTAGAGAACAAATGTATGGACACCAAGTGTGGGAAGCCATGGGGTGGTGGTGGTGGGATGAGTTGGGAGATTGGGATTCACTTGTATACATGTATATGCAGAAAATACATAACTAATAATAACCTGCTGTATAAAAAAATAAATAAAATTAAATTTCAAAATTTTAAAAAATAAAATTTCAAAATAAAACAGGAAAAAGTTCTTCCCTTCACACAGATGTATTTATAGGAATGAATTATTTCCATGCTTATATCTATAAATACATAAAAGAGGAATAAAATCTAACGAACCATAAAAGAAAAGAAAAACCTGAACCCACCAGTTATACAGAGGAAAACCCTATCAGGGCACTTGCTCCAGCGGTAAACAATTCTGAAATTGGTCAGAGGTGGGGAATCATCTCCCATACAGCCAGCAACCCAGCCCCCACGCAAGGAGCATCCTCATTGCAAAGCTGGGGGTCCGTGCCGAGGCATCTCTGAGTAAACGTGAGCTGAGCCCCAGGCCAGCTGCTGCTGAACTGTTCCCACCCTTCCCAGGTAAAACACCTGAATATGTACAAGGGCTTGAAAGACTACAGGAAGGGTCGTGGAGCCACACCAGTGACAGCACGCAGGACAACTTGGTGCCTGCAGGCCAGCCAGGGTGGTCCTGGCCCCTGGCCGTCTTCCGGAAGGTTTCCATTGTCCTGCCTGATATACCCCTCCTGTCCCGGCCCCCACTGCTTTTTTCCTTCCTCACCTCTGTCCGGAAAGAAATTCCAGCAGAAGGTATGCGCGACACATCATCTTCTTTATAGGTGGCAGCTTGGCAACTCTTGCAGAAAGTCCAGCAGAGCCCCACCCACACCGGGCCACCCACAAAGCCTTGGCCCCTCACTCCCTCCCACCAGCACAGCCCCGAGACTGCTGACGGGGCAGAAAATACGGAGTCAGGCACAGCTTCAGGGGCTATTGCTGCCTGGAGTGCTGTTTATATTGACCTCAATCAGGCACACCTTGGGAGGGCCGGCCGGCAGGTTCAGGCTGCCCAGGTCAGCTAATCCTCAACCCTAATGGAATCACATTGTTGAAATGGGACCTCACTAAGGCAAAATAGAGGCCAAAGAAAAAAAGGACACAATGCCATTTGCAGAACCATAGATGAGGCTAAAGCTAATCACGTGACTTGTAGTTAGTCAGAAAGTGAAAGATACATATCGTATCCTATCTCTTATAGGTGTTACCTAAAAACGGATACCAGGGCAGATATTTCCACGGAGAAGGGCAATCACAGATTCATTAAACAAACTTATGGTTCACCAATGGAAAGGTTATGAGGATTGGTTTCATTATGATATTGGGGTTAACAGACATACACAAACACAGGTGACATATATCATCACCAAAAACCTACGGAATACCAAGAGAAGACTACTCAACATTCTGCCATAACGTACATGGGAAAAGGATCCCAGGAAGAACAGACATATGTATATGTGTAAAAGAACCACATCTTGCACACCTACAACAAGGCAAAAATTGTAATCAAACTTGCTGTAATAAAAAAGTAAAAAATTAAATTAAAAACACGAACAAGAAATAGTGAGACAAACTTGAGGGGCTTTCTCCTGGCACATTCCATTCTAAATTCCAATCTAGAACACGACTTCCATTGAGGCTCTTTTGCCCTAGTAACCAGATTTGGTAAGGGAGAACTGCTGCCACCTTGTGGCCGTTTCACACAACAGCAGCTTTCATCCCAGCGCTAATGGTTAGTTGATATTCAAAATCATTGCAGGCCTGTAAATGCCACCTGCCCTGAAAACAAATCCTGGGGTCACATATCGACCAAAAAATTCAAAGGACGTCCATATTTCAAAACGACCGTTTCAAAACGCATATTTTACACACGTTAGTGTTCTGCTTCTTTTTCTTTCTTTCCTTTTTTGTTAAAAAAACGGGAATGGAAAAAGGCATCCCTCAGAGTGGGCGAAAACCGTTGCAAACGAATCAATGCACAAAGGTTTAATCTCCAATATATATAAACAGCTAATGCAGCTTAATATTAAAAAAACAAACAACCCAATACAAAAATGGGCAGAAGATCTAAAGAGACGTTTCTTCAAAGAAGAAACAGAGATGGCCAAGACGCACACGAAAAGCTGCTCAACTTCACTAATTATTAGAGAAATGCAAATCAAAACTACAATGAGGTATCACCTCACACCTGTTAGAATCAGCATCATCAGAAAATCTACAAACAACAAATTCTGGGGAGGGTGTGGACAAAAGGAGCCCTCTTCCACTATTGGTGGGAATGTAAATTGATACAGTCACTATGGAGAACAGTATGGAGTTTCCTTTAAAGAACTAGAAATAGAATTACCATCTGATTCAGCAATCCCACTTCTGGGCATATACCCAGAGAAAACCATAAATCAAAAAGGCACATTCACCACAATGTTCATTGCAGCACTCTTTACAATACCAGGTAATGGAAGCAAACTAAATGCCCACAGACAGATGAATGGATAAAGATGGGGTACATATATAAAATGGAATATTACTCAGCCATAAAAAGAAATGAAACTGGGTCATTTGTAGAGACATCGGTGGATCTAGAGACTGTCATACAGAATGAAGTATGTCAGAAAGAGGAAAACAAGTATTGTATATTAATCCATATATGTGGAACCTAAAAAATGGTACAGATGAACTGGTTTGCAGGGAAGAAATAGAGACACAGAGGTAGAGAACAAATGTATGGACACCAAGTGTGGGAAGCCATGGGGTGGTGGTGGTGGGATGAGTTGGGAGATTGGGATTCACCTGTATACATGTATATGCAGAAAATACATAACTAATAATAACCTGCTGTATAAAAAAATAAATAAAATTAAATTTCAAAATTTTAAAAAATAAAATTTCAAAATAAAACAGGAAAAAGTTCTTCCCTTCACACAGATGTATTTATAGGAATGAATTATTTCCATGCTTATATCTATAAATACATAAAAGAGGAATAAAATCTAACGAACCATAAAAGAAAAGAAAAACCTGAACCCACCAGTTATACAGAGGAAAACCCTATCAGGGCACTTGCTCCAGCGGTAAACAATTCTGAAATTGGTCAGAGGTGGGGAATCATCTCCCATACAGCCAGCAACCCAGCCCCCACGCAAGGAGCATCCTCATTGCAAAGCTGGGGGTCCGTGCCGAGGCATCTCTGAGTAAACGTGAGCTGAGCCCCAGGCCAGCTGCTGCTGAACTGTTCCCACCCTTCCCAGGTAAAACACCTGAATATGTACAAGGGCTTGAAAGACTACAGGAAGGGCCGTGGAGCCACACCAGTGACAGCACGCAGGACAACTTGGTGCCTGCAGTCCAGCCAGGGTGGTCCTGGCCCCTGGCCCTCTTCTGGAAGGTTTCCATTGTCCTGCCTGATATACCCCTCCTGTCCCGGCCCCCACTGCTTTTTTCCTTCCTCACCTCTGTCCGGAAAGAAATTCCAGCAGAAGGTATGGGCGACACATCATCTTCTTTATAGGTGGCAGCTTGGCAACTCCTGCAGAAAGTCCAGCAGAGCCCCACTCACACCGGGCCACCCACAAAGCATTGGCCCCTCACTCCCTCCCACCAGCACAGCCCCGAGACTGCTGACGGGGCAGAAAATACGGAGTCAGGCACAGCTTCAGGGGCTATTGCTGCCTGGAGTGCTGTTTATATTGACCTCAATCAGGCACACCTGGGGAGGGCCGGCCGGCAGGTTCAGGCTGCCCAGGTCAGCTAATCCTCAACCCTAATGGAATCACATTGTTGAAATGGGACCTCACTAAGGCAAAATAGAGGCCAAAGAAAAAAAGGACACAATGCCATTTGCAGAACCATAGATGAGGCTAAAGCTAATCACGTGACTTGTAGTTAGTCAGAAAGTGAAAGATACATATCGTATCCTATCTCTTATAGGTGTTACCTAAAAACGGATACCAGGGCAGATATTTCCACGGAGAAGGGCAATCACAGATTCATTAAACAAACTTATGGTTCACCAATGGAAAGGTTATGAGGATTGGTTTCATTATGATATTGGGGTTAACAGACATACACAAACACAGGTGACATATATCATCACCAAAAACCTACAGAATACCAAGAGAAGACTACTCAACATTCTGCCATAACGTACATGGGAAAAGGATCCCAGGAAGAACAGACATATGTATATGTGTAAAAGAACCACATCTTGCACACCTACAACAAGGCAAAAGTTGTAATCAAACTTGCTGTAATAAAAAAGTAAAAAATTAAATTAAAAACACGAACAAGAAATAGTGAGACAAACTTCAGGGGCTTTCTCCTGGCACATTCCATTCTAAATTCCAATCTAGAACACGACTTCCATTGAGGCTCTTTTGCCCTAGTAACCAGATTTGGTAAGGGAGAACTGCTGCCACCTTGAGGCCGTTTCACACAACAGCAGCTTTTATCCCAGCGCTAATGGTCAGTTGATATTCAAAATCATTGCAGGCCTGTAAATGACACCTGCCCTGAAAACAAATCCTGGGGTCACATATCGACCAAAAAATTCAAAGGACGTCCATATTTCAAAACGACCATTTCAAAACGCATATTTTACACACGTTAGTGTTCTGCTTCTTTTCCTTTCTTTCCTTTTTTGTTAAAAAAACGGGAATGGAAAAAGGCATCCCTCAGAGTGGGCGAAAACCGTTGCAAACGAATCAATGGACAAAGGTTTAATCTCCAATATATATAAACAGCTAATGCAGCTTAATATTAAAAAACAAACAACCCAATACAAAAATAGGCAGAAGATCTAAAGAGACGTTTCTTCAAAGAAGAAACAGAGATGGCCAAGACGCACACGAAAAGCTGCTCAACTTCACTAATTATTAGAGAAATGCAAATCAAAACTACAATGAGGTAAGACCTCACACCTGTTAGAATCAGCATCATCAGATAATCTACAAACAA
Organism: Mesoplodon bidens; assembly: GCF_964165515.1. Lineage (NCBI taxonomy): Eukaryota > Metazoa > Chordata > Mammalia > Artiodactyla > Ziphiidae > Mesoplodon > Mesoplodon bidens. Next base: position 169,298 of record NW_027671204.1, read on the forward strand.
CAAATTCTGGGGAGGGTGTGGACAAAAGGAGCCCTCTTCCACTATTGGTGGGAATGTAAATTGATACAGTCACTATGGAGAACAGTATGGAGTTTCCTTTAAAAAACTAGAAATAGAATTACCATCTGATTCAGCAATCCCACTTCTGGGCATATACCCAGAGAAAACCATAAATCAAAAAGGCACATTCACGACAATATTCATTGCAGCACTCTTTACAATACCAGGTAATGGAAGCAAACTAAATGCCCACAGACAGATGAATGGATAAAGATGGGGTACATATATAAAATGGAATATTACTCAGCCGTAAAAAGAAATGAAACTGGGTCATTTGTAGAGACATCGGTGGATCTAGAGACTGTCATACAGAATGAAGTATGTCAGAAAGAGGAAAACAAATATTGTATATTAATGCATATATGTGGAACCTAAAAAATGGTACAGATGAACTGGTTTGCAGGGAAGAAATAGAGACACAGAGGTAGAGAACAAATGTATGGACACCAAGTGTGGGAAGCCATGGGGTGGTGGTGGTGGGATGAGTTGGGAGATTGGGATTCACTTGTATACATGTATATGCAGAAAATACATAACTAATAATAACCTGCTGTATAAAAAAATAAATAAAATTAAATTTCAAAATTTTAAAAAATAAAATTTCAAAATAAAACAGGAAAAAGTTCTTCCCTTCACACAGATGTATTTATAGGAATGAATTATTTCCATGCTTATATCTATAAATACATAAAAGAGGAATAAAATCTAACGAACCATAAAAGAAAAGAAAAACCTGGACCCACCAGTTATACAGAGGAAAACTCTATCAGGGCCCTTGCTCCAGCAGTAAACAATTCTGAAATTGGTCAGAGGTGGGGAATCATCTCCCATACAGCCAGCAACCCAGCCCCCACGCAGGGAGCATCCTCATTGCAAAGCTGGGGGTCCGTGCCGAGGCATCTCTGAGTAAACGTGAGCTGAGCCCCAGGCCAGCTGCTGCTGAACTGTTCCCACCCTTCCCAGGTAAAACACCTGAATATGTACAAGGGCTTGAAAGACTACAGGAAGGGCCGTGGAGCCACACCAGTGACAGCACGCAGGACACCTTGGTGCCTGCAGGCCAGCCAGGGTGGTCCTGGCCCCTGGCCGTCTTCCGGAAGGTTTCCATTGTCCTGCCTGATATACCCCTCCTGTCCCAGCCCCCACTGCTTTTTTCCTTCCTCACCTCTGTCCGGAAAGAAATTCCAGCAGAAGGTATGGGCGACACATCATCTTCTTTATAGGTGGCAGCTTGGCAACTCCTGCAGAAAGTCCAGCAGAGCCCCACTCACACCGGGCCACCCACAAAGCCTTGGCCCCTCACTCCCTCCCACCAGCACAGCCCCGAGACTGCTGACGGGGCAGAAAATACAGAATCAGGCACAGCTTCACGGGCTATTGCTGCCTGGAGTGCTGTTTATATTGACCTCAATCAGGCACACCTGGGGAGGGCCGGCCGGCAGGTTCAGGCTGCCCAGGTCAGCTAATCCTCAACCCTAATGGAATCACATTGTTGAAATTGGACCTCACTAAGGCAAAATAGAGGCCAAAGAAAAAAAGGACACAATGCCATTTGCAGAACCATAGATGAGGCTAAAGCTAATCATGTGACTTGTAGTTAGTCAGAAAGTGAAAGATACATATCGTATCATATCTCTTATACGTGTTACCTAAAAACGGATACCAGGGCAGATATTTCCACGGAGAAGGGCAATCACAGATTCATTAAACAAACTTATGGTTCACCAATGGAAAGGTTATGAGGATTGGTTTCATTATGATATTGGGGTTAACAGACATACACAAACACAGGTGACATATATCATCACCAAAAACCTACGGAATACCAAGAGAAGACTACTCAACATTCTGCCATAACGTACATGGGAAAAGGATCCCAGGAAGAACACACATATGTATATGTGTAAAAGAACCACATCTTGCACACCTACAACAAGGCAAAAGTTGTAATCAAACTTGCTGTAATAAAAAAGTAAAAAATTAAATTAAAAACACGAACAAGAAATAGTGAGACAAACTTGAGGGGCTTTCTCCTGGCACATTCCATTCTAAATTCCAATCTAGAACAGGACTTCCATTGAGGCTCTTTTGCCCTAGTAACCAGAATTGGTAAGGGAGAACTGCTGCCACCTTGAGGCCGTTTCACACAACAGCAGCTTTTATCCCAGCGCTAATGATCAGTTGATATTCAAAATCATTGCAGGCCTGTAAATGACACCTGCCCTGAAAACAAATCCTGGGGTCACATATCGACCAAAAAATTCAAAGGACGTCCATATTTCAAAACGACCATTTCAAAACGCATATTTTACACACATTAGTGTTCTGCTTCTTTTTCTTTCTTTCCTTTTTTGTTAAAAAAACGGGAATGGAAAAAGGCATCCCTCAGAGTGGGCGAAAACCGTTGCAAACGAATCAATGCACAAAGGTTTAATCTCCAATATATATAAACAGCTCATGCAGCTTAATATTAAAAAAACAAACAACCCAATACAAAAATGGGCAGAAGATCTAAAGAGACGTTTCTTCAAAGAAGAAACAGAGATGGCCAAGACGCACACGAAAAGCTGCTCAACTTCACTAATTATTAGAGAAATGCAAATCAAAACTACAATGAGGTATCACCTCACACCTGTTAGAATCAGCATCATCAGAAAATCTACAAACAACAAATTCTGGGGAGGGTGTGGACAAAAGGAGCCCTCTTCCACTATTGGTGGGAATGTAAATTGATACAGTCACTATGGAGAACAGTATGGAGTTTCCTTTAAAAAACTAGAAATAGAATTACCATCTGATTCAGCAATCCCACTTCAGGGCATATACCCAGAGAAAACCATAAATCAAAAAGGCACATTCACCACAATGTTCATTGCAGCACTCTTTACAATACCAGGTAATGGAAGCAAACTAAATGCCCACAAACAGATGAATGGATAAAGATGGGGTACATATATAAAATGGAATATTACTCAGCCATAAAAAGAAATGAAACTGGGTCATTTGTAGAGACATCGGTGGATCTAGAGACTGTCATACAGAATGAAGTATGTCAGAAAGAGGAAAACAAATATTGTATATTAATCCATATATGTGGAACCTAAAAAATGGTACAGATGAACTGGTTTGCAGGGAAGAAATAGAGACACAGAGGTAGAGAACAAATGTATGGACACCAAGAGTGGGAAGCCATGGGGTGGTGGTGGTGGGATGAGTTGGGAGATTGGGATTCACCTGTATACATGTATATGCAGAAAATACATAACTAATAATAACCTGCTGTATAAAAAAATAAATAAAATTAAATTTCAAAATTTTAAAAAATAAAATTTCAAAATAAAACAGGAAAAAGTTCTTCCCTTCACACAGATGTATTTATAGGAATGAATTATTTCCATGCTTATATCTATAAATACATAAAAGAGGAATAAAATCTAACGAACCATAAAAGAAAAGAAAAACCTGAACCCACCAGTTATACAGAGGAAAACCCTATCAGGGCACTTGCTCCAGCGGTAAACAATTCTGAAATTGGTCAGAGGTGGGGAATCATCTCCCATACAGCCAGCAACCCAGCCCCCACGCAAGGAGCATCCTCATTGCAAAGCTGGGGGTCCGTGCCGAGGCATCTCTGAGTAAACGTGAGCTGAGCCCCAGGCCAGCTGCTGCTGAACTGTTCCCACCCTTCCCAGGTAAAACACCTGAATATGTACAAGGGCTTGAAAGACTACAGGAAGGGCCGTGGAGCCACACCAGTGACAGCACGCAGGACAACTTGGTGCCTGCAGGCCAGCCAGGGTGGTCCTGGCCCTTGGCGCTCTTCCGGAAGGTTTCCATTGTCCTGCCTGATATACCACTCCTGTCCCGGCCCCCACTGCTTTTTTCCTTCCTCACCTCTGTCCGGAAAGAAATTCCAGCAGAAGGTATGGGCGACACATCATCTTCTTTATAGGTGGCAGCTTGGCAACTCCTGCAGAAAGTCCAGCAGAGCCCCACTCACACCGGGCCACCCACAAAGCCTTGGCCCCTCACTCCCTCCCACCAGCACAGCCCCGAGACTGCTGACGGGGCAGAAAATACGGAGTCAGGCACAGCTTCAGGGGCTATTGCTGCCTGGAGTGCTGTTTATATTGACCTCAATCAGGCACACCTGGGGAGGGCCGGCCGGCAGGTTCAGGCTGCCCAGGTCAGCTAATCCTCAACCCTAATGGAATCACATTGTTGAAATGGGACCTCACTAAGGCAAAATAGAGGCCAAAGAAAAAAAGGACACAATGCCATTTGCAGAACCATAGATGAGGCTAAAGCTAATCACGTGACTTGTAGTTAGTCAGAAAGTGAAAGATACATATCGTATCCTATCTCTTATAGGTGTTACCTAAAAACGGATACCAGGGCAGATATTTCCACGGAGAAGGGCAATCACAGATTCATTAAACAAACTTATGGTTCACCAATGGAAAGGTTATGAGGATTGGTTTCATTATGATATTGGGGTTAACAGACATACACAAACACAGGTGACATATATCATCACCAAAAACCTACGGAATACCAAGAGAAGACTACTCAACATTCTGCCATAACGTACATGGGAAAAGGATCCCAGGAAGAACAGACATATGTATATGTGTAAAAGAACCACATCTTGCACACCTACAACAAGGCAAAAGTTGTAATCAAACTTGCTGTAATAAAAAAGTAAAAAATTAAATTTAAAACACGAACAAGAAATAGTGAGACAAACTTGAGGGGCTTTCTCCTGGCACATTCCATTCTAAATTCCAATCTAGAACACGACTTCCATTGAGGCTCTTTTGCCCTAGTAACCAGATTTGGTAAGGGAGAACTGCTGCCACCTTGAGGCCGTTTCACACAACAGCAGCTTTTATCCCAGCGCTAATGGTCAGTTGATATTCAAAATCATTGCAGGCCTGTAAATGACACCTGCCCTGAAAACAAATCCTGGGGTCACATATCGACCAAAAAATTCAAAGGACGTCCATATTTCAAAACGACCGTTTCAAAACGCATATTTTACACACGTTAGTGTTCTGCTTCTTTTTCTTTCTTTCCTTTTTTGTTAAAAAAACGGGAATGGAAAAAGGCATCCCTCAGAGTGGGCGAAAACCGTTGCAAACGAATCAATGGACAAAGGTTTAATCTCCAATATATATAAACAGCTAATGCAGCTTAATATTAAAAAAACAAACAACCCAATACAAAAATAAGCAGAAGATCTAAAGAGACGTTTCTTCAAAGAAGAAACAGAGATGGCCAAGACGCACACGAAAAGCTGCTCAACTTCACTAATTATTAGAGAAATGCAAATCAAAACTACAATGAGGTATCACCTCACACCTGTTAGAATCAGCATCATCAGAAAATCTACAAACAACAAATTCTGGGGAGGGTGTGGACAAAAGGAGCCCTCTTCCACCATTGGTGGGAATGTAAATTGATACAGTCACTATGGAGAACAGTATGGAGTTTCCTTTAAAAAACTAGAAATAGAATTACCATCTGATTCAGCAGTCCCACTTCTGGGCATATACTCAGAGAAAACCATAAATCAACAAGGCACATTCACCACAATGTTCATTGCAGCACTCTTTACAATACCAGGTAATGGAAGCAAACTAAATGCCCACAGACAGATGAATGGATAAAGATGGGGTACATATATAAAATGGAATATTACTCAGCCATAAAAAGAAATGAAACTGGGTCATTTGTAGAGACATCGGTGGATCTAGAGACTGTCATACAGAATGAAGTATGTCAGAAAGAGGAAAACAAATATTGTATATTAATGCATATATGTGGAACCTAAAAAATGGTACAGATGAACTGGTTTGCAGGGAAGAAATAGAGACACAGAGGTAGAGAACAAATGTATGGACACCAAGTGTGGGAAGCCATGGGGTGGTGGTGGTGGGATGAGTTGGGAGATTGGGATTGACCTGTATACATGTATATGCATAAAATACATAACTAATAATAACCTGCTGTATAAAAAAATAAATAAAATTAAATTTCAAAATTTTAAAAAATAAAATTTAAAAATAAAACAGGAAAAAGTTCTTCCCTTCACACAGATGTATTTATAGGAATGAATTATTTCCATGCTTATATCTATAAATACATAAAAGAGGAATAAAATCTAACGAACCATAAAAGAAAAGAAAAACCTGAACCCACCAGTTATACAGAGGAAAACCCTATCAGGGCACTTGCTCCAGCAATAAACAATTCTGAAATTGGTCAGAGGTGGGGAATCATCTCCCATACAGCCAGCAACCCAGCCCCCACGCAAGGAGCATCCTCATTGCAAAGCTGGGGGTCCGTGCCGAGGCATCTCTGAGTAAACGTGAGCTGAGCCCCAGGCCAGCTGCTGCTGAACTGTTCCCACCCTTCCCAGGTAAAACACCTGAATATGTACAAGGGCTTGAAAGACTACAGGAAGGGCCGTGGAGCCACACCAGTGACAGCATGCAGGACAACTTGGTGCCTGCAGGCCAGCCAGGGTGGTCCTGGCCCCTGGCCCTCTTCCGGAAGGTTTCCATTGTCCTGCCTGATATACCCCTCCTGTCCCGGCCCCCACTGCTTTTTTCCTTCCTCACCTCTGTCCGGAAAGAAATTCCAGCGGAAGGTATGGGCGACACATCATCTTCTTTATAGGTGGCAGCTTGGCAACTCCTGCAGAAAGTCCAGCAGAGCCCCACTCACACCGGGCCACCCACAAAGCCTTGGCCCCTCACTCCCTCCCACCAGCACAGCCCCGAGACTGCTGACGGGGCAGAAAATACGGTGTCAGGCACAGCTTCAGGGGCTATTGCTGCCTGGAGTGCTGTTTATATTGACCTCAATCAGGCACACCTGGGGAGGGCCGGCCGGCAGGTTCAGGCTGCCCAGGTCAGCTAATCCTCAACCCTAATGGAATCACATTGTTGAAATGGGACCTCACTAAGGCAAAATAGAGGCCAAAGAAAAAAAGGACACAATGCCATTTGCAGAACCATAGATGAGGCTAAAGCTAATCACGTGACTTGTAGTTAGTCAGAAAGTGAAAGATACATATCGTATCCTATCTCTTATAGGTGTTACCTAAAAACGGATACCAGGGCAGATATTTCCACGGAGAAGGGCAATCACAGATTCATTAAACAAACTTATGGTTCACCAATGGAAAGGTTATGAGGATTGGTTTCATTATGATATTGGGGTTAACAGACATACACAAACACAGGTGACATATATCATCACCAAAAACCTACGGAATACCAAGAGAAGACTACTCAACATTCTGCCATAACGTACATGGGAAAAGGATCCCAGGAAGAACAGACATATGTATATGTGTAAAAGAACCACATCTTGCACACCTACAACAAGGCAAAAATTGTAATCAAACTTGCTGTAATAAAAAAGTAAAAAATTAAATTAAAAACACGAACAAGAAATAGTGAGACAAACTTGAGGGGCTTTCTCCTGGCACATTCCATTCTAAATTCCAATCTAGAACACGACTTCCATTGAGGCTCTTTTGCCCTAGTAACCAGATTTGGTAAGGGAGAACTGCTGCCACCTTGTGGCCGTTTCACACAACAGCAGCTTTCATCCCAGCGCTAATGGTTAGTTGATATTCAAAATCATTGCAGGCCTGTAAATGCCACCTGCCCTGAAAACAAATCCTGGGGTCACATATCGACCAAAAAATTCAAAGGACGTCCATATTTCAAAACGACCGTTTCAAAACGCATATTTTACACACGTTAGTGTTCTGCTTCTTTTTCTTTCTTTCCTTTTTTGTTAAAAAAACGGGAATGGAAAAAGGCATCCCTCAGAGTGGGCGAAAACCGTTGCAAACGAATCAATGCACAAAGGTTTAATCTCCAATATATATAAACAGCTAATGCAGCTTAATATTAAAAAAACAAACAACCCAATACAAAAATGGGCAGAAGATCTAAAGAGACGTTTCTTCAAAGAAGAAACAGAGATGGCCAAGACGCACACGAAAAGCTGCTCAACTTCACTAATTATTAGAGAAATGCAAATCAAAACTACAATGAGGTATCACCTCACACCTGTTAGAATCAGCATCATCAGAAAATCTACAAACAACAAATTCTGGGGAGGGTGTGGACAAAAGGAGCCCTCTTCCACTATTGGTGGGAATGTAAATTGATACAGTCACTATGGAGAACAGTATGGAGTTTCCTTTAAAGAACTAGAAATAGAATTACCATCTGATTCAGCAATCCCACTTCTGGGCATATACCCAGAGAAAACCATAAATCAAAAAGGCACATTCACCACAATGTTCATTGCAGCACTCTTTACAATACCAGGTAATGGAAGCAAACTAAATGCCCACAGACAGATGAATGGATAAAGATGGGGTACATATATAAAATGGAATATTACTCAGCCATAAAAAGAAATGAAACTGGGTCATTTGTAGAGACATCGGTGGATCTAGAGACTGTCATACAGAATGAAGTATGTCAGAAAGAGGAAAACAAGTATTGTATATTAATCCATATATGTGGAACCTAAAAAATGGTACAGATGAACTGGTTTGCAGGGAAGAAATAGAGACACAGAGGTAGAGAACAAATGTATGGACACCAAGTGTGGGAAGCCATGGGGTGGTGGTGGTGGGATGAGTTGGGAGATTGGGATTCACCTGTATACATGTATATGCAGAAAATACATAACTAATAATAACCTGCTGTATAAAAAAATAAATAAAATTAAATTTCAAAATTTTAAAAAATAAAATTTCAAAATAAAACAGGAAAAAGTTCTTCCCTTCACACAGATGTATTTATAGGAATGAATTATTTCCATGCTTATATCTATAAATACATAAAAGAGGAATAAAATCTAACGAACCATAAAAGAAAAGAAAAACCTGAACCCACCAGTTATACAGAGGAAAACCCTATCAGGGCACTTGCTCCAGCGGTAAACAATTCTGAAATTGGTCAGAGGTGGGGAATCATCTCCCATACAGCCAGCAACCCAGCCCCCACGCAAGGAGCATCCTCATTGCAAAGCTGGGGGTCCGTGCCGAGGCATCTCTGAGTAAACGTGAGCTGAGCCCCAGGCCAGCTGCTGCTGAACTGTTCCCACCCTTCCCAGGTAAAACACCTGAATATGTACAAGGGCTTGAAAGACTACAGGAAGGGCCGTGGAGCCACACCAGTGACAGCACGCAGGACAACTTGGTGCCTGCAGTCCAGCCAGGGTGGTCCTGGCCCCTGGCCCTCTTCTGGAAGGTTTCCATTGTCCTGCCTGATATACCCCTCCTGTCCCGGCCCCCACTGCTTTTTTCCTTCCTCACCTCTGTCCGGAAAGAAATTCCAGCAGAAGGTATGGGCGACACATCATCTTCTTTATAGGTGGCAGCTTGGCAACTCCTGCAGAAAGTCCAGCAGAGCCCCACTCACACCGGGCCACCCACAAAGCATTGGCCCCTCACTCCCTCCCACCAGCACAGCCCCGAGACTGCTGACGGGGCAGAAAATACGGAGTCAGGCACAGCTTCAGGGGCTATTGCTGCCTGGAGTGCTGTTTATATTGACCTCAATCAGGCACACCTGGGGAGGGCCGGCCGGCAGGTTCAGGCTGCCCAGGTCAGCTAATCCTCAACCCTAATGGAATCACATTGTTGAAATGGGACCTCACTAAGGCAAAATAGAGGCCAAAGAAAAAAAGGACACAATGCCATTTGCAGAACCATAGATGAGGCTAAAGCTAATCACGTGACTTGTAGTTAGTCAGAAAGTGAAAGATACATATCGTATCCTATCTCTTATAGGTGTTACCTAAAAACGGATACCAGGGCAGATATTTCCACGGAGAAGGGCAATCACAGATTCATTAAACAAACTTATGGTTCACCAATGGAAAGGTTATGAGGATTGGTTTCATTATGATATTGGGGTTAACAGACATACACAAACACAGGTGACATATATCATCACCAAAAACCTACAGAATACCAAGAGAAGACTACTCAACATTCTGCCATAACGTACATGGGAAAAGGATCCCAGGAAGAACAGACATATGTATATGTGTAAAAGAACCACATCTTGCACACCTACAACAAGGCAAAAGTTGTAATCAAACTTGCTGTAATAAAAAAGTAAAAAATTAAATTAAAAACACGAACAAGAAATAGTGAGACAAACTTCAGGGGCTTTCTCCTGGCACATTCCATTCTAAATTCCAATCTAGAACACGACTTCCATTGAGGCTCTTTTGCCCTAGTAACCAGATTTGGTAAGGGAGAACTGCTGCCACCTTGAGGCCGTTTCACACAACAGCAGCTTTTATCCCAGCGCTAATGGTCAGTTGATATTCAAAATCATTGCAGGCCTGTAAATGACACCTGCCCTGAAAACAAATCCTGGGGTCACATATCGACCAAAAAATTCAAAGGACGTCCATATTTCAAAACGACCATTTCAAAACGCATATTTTACACACGTTAGTGTTCTGCTTCTTTTCCTTTCTTTCCTTTTTTGTTAAAAAAACGGGAATGGAAAAAGGCATCCCTCAGAGTGGGCGAAAACCGTTGCAAACGAATCAATGGACAAAGGTTTAATCTCCAATATATATAAACAGCTAATGCAGCTTAATATTAAAAAACAAACAACCCAATACAAAAATAGGCAGAAGATCTAAAGAGACGTTTCTTCAAAGAAGAAACAGAGATGGCCAAGACGCACACGAAAAGCTGCTCAACTTCACTAATTATTAGAGAAATGCAAATCAAAACTACAATGAGGTAAGACCTCACACCTGTTAGAATCAGCATCATCAGATAATCTACAAACAACAAATTCTGGGGAGGGTGTGGACAAAAGGAGCCCTCTTCCACTATTGGTGGGAATGTAAATTGATACAGTCACTATGGAGAACAGTATGGAGTTTCCTTTAAAAAACTAGAAATAGAATTACCATCTGATTCAGCAATCCCACTTCTGGGCATATACCCAGAGAAAACCATAAATCAAAAAGGCACATTCACGACAATATTCATTGCAGCACTCTTTACAATACCAGGTAATGGAAGCAAACTAAATGCCCACAGACAGATGAATGGATAAAGATGGGGTACATATATAAAATGGAATATTACTCAGCCGTAAAAAGAAATGAAACTGGGTCATTTGTAGAGACATCGGTGGATCTAGAGACTGTCATACAGAATGAAGTATGTCAGAAAGAGGAAAACAAATATTGTATATTAATGCATATATGTGGAACCTAAAAAATGGTACAGATGAACTGGTTTGCAGGGAAGAAATAGAGACACAGAGGTAGAGAACAAATGTATGGACACCAAGTGTGGGAAGCCATGGGGTGGTGGTGGTGGGATGAGTTGGGAGATTGGGATTCACTTGTATACATGTATATGCAGAAAATACATAACTAATAATAACCTGCTGTATAAAAAAATAAATAAAATTAAATTTCAAAATTTTAAAAAATAAAATTTCAAAATAAAACAGGAAAAAGTTCTTCCCTTCACACAGATGTATTTATAGGAATGAATTATTTCCATGCTTATATCTATAAATACATAAAAGAGGAATAAAATCTAACGAACCATAAAAGAAAAGAAAAACCTGGACCCACCAGTTATACAGAGGAAAACTCTATCAGGGCCCTTGCTCCAGCAGTAAACAATTCTGAAATTGGTCAGAGGTGGGGAATCATCTCCCATACAGCCAGCAACCCAGCCCCCACGCAGGGAGCATCCTCATTGCAAAGCTGGGGGTCCGTGCCGAGGCATCTCTGAGTAAACGTGAGCTGAGCCCCAGGCCAGCTGCTGCTGAACTGTTCCCACCCTTCCCAGGTAAAACACCTGAATATGTACAAGGGCTTGAAAGACTACAGGAAGGGCCGTGGAGCCACACCAGTGACAGCACGCAGGACACCTTGGTGCCTGCAGGCCAGCCAGGGTGGTCCTGGCCCCTGGCCGTCTTCCGGAAGGTTTCCATTGTCCTGCCTGATATACCCCTCCTGTCCCAGCCCCCACTGCTTTTTTCCTTCCTCACCTCTGTCCGGAAAGAAATTCCAGCAGAAGGTATGGGCGACACATCATCTTCTTTATAGGTGGCAGCTTGGCAACTCCTGCAGAAAGTCCAGCAGAGCCCCACTCACACCGGGCCACCCACAAAGCCTTGGCCCCTCACTCCCTCCCACCAGCACAGCCCCGAGACTGCTGACGGGGCAGAAAATACAGAATCAGGCACAGCTTCACGGGCTATTGCTGCCTGGAGTGCTGTTTATATTGACCTCAATCAGGCACACCTGGGGAGGGCCGGCCGGCAGGTTCAGGCTGCCCAGGTCAGCTAATCCTCAACCCTAATGGAATCACATTGTTGAAATTGGACCTCACTAAGGCAAAATAGAGGCCAAAGAAAAAAAGGACACAATGCCATTTGCAGAACCATAGATGAGGCTAAAGCTAATCATGTGACTTGTAGTTAGTCAGAAAGTGAAAGATACATATCGTATCATATCTCTTATACGTGTTACCTAAAAACGGATACCAGGGCAGATATTTCCACGGAGAAGGGCAATCACAGATTCATTAAACAAACTTATGGTTCACCAATGGAAAGGTTATGAGGATTGGTTTCATTATGATATTGGGGTTAACAGACATACACAAACACAGGTGACATATATCATCACCAAAAACCTACGGAATACCAAGAGAAGACTACTCAACATTCTGCCATAACGTACATGGGAAAAGGATCCCAGGAAGAACACACATATGTATATGTGTAAAAGAACCACATCTTGCACACCTACAACAAGGCAAAAGTTGTAATCAAACTTGCTGTAATAAAAAAGTAAAAAATTAAATTAAAAACACGAACAAGAAATAGTGAGACAAACTTGAGGGGCTTTCTCCTGGCACATTCCATTCTAAATTCCAATCTAGAACAGGACTTCCATTGAGGCTCTTTTGCCCTAGTAACCAGAATTGGTAAGGGAGAACTGCTGCCACCTTGAGGCCGTTTCACACAACAGCAGCTTTTATCCCAGCGCTAATGATCAGTTGATATTCAAAATCATTGCAGGCCTGTAAATGACACCTGCCCTGAAAACAAATCCTGGGGTCACATATCGACCAAAAAATTCAAAGGACGTCCATATTTCAAAACGACCATTTCAAAACGCATATTTTACACACATTAGTGTTCTGCTTCTTTTTCTTTCTTTCCTTTTTTGTTAAAAAAACGGGAATGGAAAAAGGCATCCCTCAGAGTGGGCGAAAACCGTTGCAAACGAATCAATGCACAAAGGTTTAATCTCCAATATATATAAACAGCTCATGCAGCTTAATATTAAAAAAACAAACAACCCAATACAAAAATGGGCAGAAGATCTAAAGAGACGTTTCTTCAAAGAAGAAACAGAGATGGCCAAGACGCACACGAAAAGCTGCTCAACTTCACTAATTATTAGAGAAATGCAAATCAAAACTACAATGAGGTATCACCTCACACCTGTTAGAATCAGCATCATCAGAAAATCTACAAACAACAAATTCTGGGGAGGGTGTGGACAAAAGGAGCCCTCTTCCACTATTGGTGGGAATGTAAATTGATACAGTCACTATGGAGAACAGTATGGAGTTTCCTTTAAAAAACTAGAAATAGAATTACCATCTGATTCAGCAATCCCACTTCAGGGCATATACCCAGAGAAAACCATAAATCAAAAAGGCACATTCACCACAATGTTCATTGCAGCACTCTTTACAATACCAGGTAATGGAAGCAAACTAAATGCCCACAAACAGATGAATGGATAAAGATGGGGTACATATATAAAATGGAATATTACTCAGCCATAAAAAGAAATGAAACTGGGTCATTTGTAGAGACATCGGTGGATCTAGAGACTGTCATACAGAATGAAGTATGTCAGAAAGAGGAAAACAAATATTGTATATTAATCCATATATGTGGAACCTAAAAAATGGTACAGATGAACTGGTTTGCAGGGAAGAAATAGAGACACAGAGGTAGAGAACAAATGTATGGACACCAAGAGTGGGAAGCCATGGGGTGGTGGTGGTGGGATGAGTTGGGAGATTGGGATTCACCTGTATACATGTATATGCAGAAAATACATAACTAATAATAACCTGCTGTATAAAAAAATAAATAAAATTAAATTTCAAAATTTTAAAAAATAAAATTTCAAAATAAAACAGGAAAAAGTTCTTCCCTTCACACAGATGTATTTATAGGAATGAATTATTTCCATGCTTATATCTATAAATACATAAAAGAGGAATAAAATCTAACGAACCATAAAAGAAAAGAAAAACCTGAACCCACCAGTTATACAGAGGAAAACCCTATCAGGGCACTTGCTCCAGCGGTAAACAATTCTGAAATTGGTCAGAGGTGGGGAATCATCTCCCATACAGCCAGCAACCCAGCCCCCACGCAAGGAGCATCCTCATTGCAAAGCTGGGGGTCCGTGCCGAGGCATCTCTGAGTAAACGTGAGCTGAGCCCCAGGCCAGCTGCTGCTGAACTGTTCCCACCCTTCCCAGGTAAAACACCTGAATATGTACAAGGGCTTGAAAGACTACAGGAAGGGCCGTGGAGCCACACCAGTGACAGCACGCAGGACAACTTGGTGCCTGCAGGCCAGCCAGGGTGGTCCTGGCCCTTGGCGCTCTTCCGGAAGGTTTCCATTGTCCTGCCTGATATACCACTCCTGTCCCGGCCCCCACTGCTTTTTTCCTTCCTCACCTCTGTCCGGAAAGAAATTCCAGCAGAAGGTATGGGCGACACATCATCTTCTTTATAGGTGGCAGCTTGGCAACTCCTGCAGAAAGTCCAGCAGAGCCCCACTCACACCGGGCCACCCACAAAGCCTTGGCCCCTCACTCCCTCCCACCAGCACAGCCCCGAGACTGCTGACGGGGCAGAAAATACGGAGTCAGGCACAGCTTCAGGGGCTATTGCTGCCTGGAGTGCTGTTTATATTGACCTCAATCAGGCACACCTGGGGAGGGCCGGCCGGCAGGTTCAGGCTGCCCAGGTCAGCTAATCCTCAACCCTAATGGAATCACATTGTTGAAATGGGACCTCACTAAGGCAAAATAGAGGCCAAAGAAAAAAAGGACACAATGCCATTTGCAGAACCATAGATGAGGCTAAAGCTAATCACGTGACTTGTAGTTAGTCAGAAAGTGAAAGATACATATCGTATCCTATCTCTTATAGGTGTTACCTAAAAACGGATACCAGGGCAGATATTTCCACGGAGAAGGGCAATCACAGATTCATTAAACAAACTTATGGTTCACCAATGGAAAGGTTATGAGGATTGGTTTCATTATGATATTGGGGTTAACAGACATACACAAACACAGGTGACATATATCATCACCAAAAACCTACGGAATACCAAGAGAAGACTACTCAACATTCTGCCATAACGTACATGGGAAAAGGATCCCAGGAAGAACAGACATATGTATATGTGTAAAAGAACCACATCTTGCACACCTACAACAAGGCAAAAGTTGTAATCAAACTTGCTGTAATAAAAAAGTAAAAAATTAAATTAAAAACACGAACAAGAAATAGTGAGACAAACTTCAGGGGCTTTCTCCTGGCACATTCCATTCTAAATTCCAATCTAGAACACGACTTCCATTGAGGCTCTTTTGCCCTAGTAACCAGATTTGGTAAGGGAGAACTGCTGCCACCTTGAGGCCGTTTCACACAACAGCAGCTTTTATCCCAGCGCTAATGGTCAGTTGATATTCAAAATCATTGCAGGCCTGTAAATGACACCTGCCCTGAAAACAAATCCTGGGGTCACATATCGACCAAAAAATTCAAAGGACGTCCATATTTCAAAACGACCGTTTCAAAACGCATATTTTACACACGTTAGTGTTCTGCTTCTTTTTCTTTCTTTCCTTTTTTGTTAAAAAAACGGGAATGGAAAAAGGCATCCCTCAGAGTGGGCGAAAACCGTTGCAAACGAATCAATGCACAAAGGTTTAATCTCCAATATATATAAACAGCTAATGCAGCTTAATATTAAAAAAACAAACAACCCAATACAAAAATAGGCAGAAGATCTAAAGAGACGTTTCTTCAAAGAAGAAACAGAGATGGCCAAGACGCACACGAAAAGCTGCTCAACTTCACTAATTATTAGAGAAATGCAAATCAAAACTACAATGAGGTATCACCTCACACCTGTTAGAATCAGCATCATCAGAAAATCTACAAACAACAAATTCTGGGGAGGGTGTGGACAAAAGGAGCCCTCTTCCACTATTGGTGGGAATGTAAATTGATACAGTCACTATGGAGAACAGTATGGAGTTTCCTTTAAAAAACTAGAAATAGAATTACCATCTGATTCAGCAATCCCACTTCTGGGCATATACCCAGAGAAAACCATAAATCAAAAAGGCACATTCACCACAATGTTCATTGCAGCACTCTTTACAATACCAGGTAATGGAAGCAAACTAAATGCCCACAGACAGATGAATGGATAAAGATGGGGTACATATATAAAATGGAATATTACTCAGCCATAAAAAGAAATGAAACTGGGTCATTTGTAGAGACATCGGTGGATCTAGAGACTGTCATACAGAATGAAGTATGTCAGAAAGAGGAAAACAAATATTGTATATTAATGCATATATGTGGAACCTAAAAAATGGTACACATGAACTGGTTTGCAGGGAAGAAATAGAGACACAGAGGTAGAGAACAAATGTATGGACACCAAGTGTGGGAAGCCATGGGGTGGTGGTGGTGGGATGAGTTGGGAGATTGGGATTGACCTGTATACATGTATATGCAGAAAATACATAACTAATAATAACCTGCTGTATAAAAAAATAAATAAAATTAAATTTCAAAATTTTAAAAAATAAAATTTCAAAATAAAACAGGAAAAAGTTCTTCCCTTCACACAGATGTATTTATAGGAATGAATTATTTCCATGCTTATATCTATAAATACATAAAAGAGGAATAAAATCTAACGAACCATAAAAGAAAAGAGAAACCTGAACCCACCAGTTATACAGAGGAAAACCCTATCAGGGCACTTGCTCCAGCGGTAAACAATTCTGAAATTGGTCAGAGGTGGGGAATCATCTCCCATACAGCCAGCAACCCAGCCCCCACGCAAGGAGCATCCTCATTGCAAAGCTGGGGGTCCGTGCCGAGGCATCTCTGAGTAAACGTGAGCTGAGCCCCAGGCCAGCTGCTGCTGACCTGTTCCCACCCTTCCCAGGTAAAACACCTGAATATGTACAAGGGCTTGAAAGACTACAGGAAGGGCCGTGGAGCCACACCAGTGACAGCACGCAGGACAACTTGGTGCCTGCAGGCCAGCCAGGGTGGTCCTGGCCCCTGGCGCTCTTCCGGAAGTTTTCCATTGTCCTGCCTGATATACCCCTCCTGTCCCGGCCCCCACTGCTTTTTTCCTTCCTCACCTCTGTCCGGAAAGAAATTCCAGCGGAAGGTATGGGCGACACATCATCTTCTTTATAGGTGGCAGCTTGGCAACTCCTGCAGAAAGTCCAGCAGAGCCCCACTCACACCGGGCCACCCACAAAGCCTTGGCCCCTCACTCCCTCCCACCAGCACAGCCCCGAGACTGCTGACGGGGCAGAAAATACGGAGTCAGGCACAGCTTCAGGGGCTATTGCTGCCTGGAGTGCTGTTTATATTGACCTCAATCAGGCACACCTGGGGAGGGCCGGCCGGCAGGTTCAGGCTGCCCAGGTCAGCTAATCTTCAACCCTAATGGAATCACATTGTTGAAATTGGACCTCACTAAGGCAAAATAGAGGCCAAAGAAAAAAACGACACAATGCCATTTGCAGAACCATAGATGAGGCTAAAGCTAATCACGTGACTTGTAGTTAGTCAGAAAGTGAAAGATACATATCGTATCCTATCTCTTATAGGTGTTACCTAAAAACGGATACCAGGGCAGATATTTCCACGGAGAAGGGCAATCACAGATTCATTAAACAAACTTATGGTTCACCAATGGAAAGGTTATGAGGATTGGTTTCATTATGATATTGGGGTTAACAGACATACACAAACACAGGTGACATATATCATCACCAAAAACCTACGGAATACCAAGAGAAGACTACTCAACATTCTGCCATAACGTACATGGGAAAAGGATCCCAGGAAGAACAGACATATGTATATGTGTAAAAGAACCACATCTTGCACACCTACAACAAGGCAAAAGTTGTAATCAAACTTGCTGTAATAAAAAAGTAAAAAATTAAATTAAAAACACGAACAAGAAATAGTGAGACAAACTTGAGGGGCTTTCTCCTGGCACATTCCATTCTAATTTCCAATCTAGAACACGACTTCCATTGAGGCTCTTTTGCCCTAGTAACCAGATTTGGTAAGGGAGAACTGCTGCCACCTTGAGGCCGTTTCACACAACAGCAGCTTTTATCCCAGCGCTAATGGTCAGTTGATATTCAAAATCATTGCAGGCCTGTAAATGACACCTGCCCTGAAAACAAATCCTGGGGTCACATATCGACCAAAAAATTCAAAGGACGTCCATATTTCAAAACGACCGTTTCAAAACGCATATTTTACACACGTTAGTGTTCTGCTTCTTTTTCTTTCTTTCCTTTTTTGTTAAAAAAACGGGAATGGAAAAAGGCATCCCTCAGAGTGGGCGAAAACCGTTGCAAACGAATCAATGGACAAAGGTTTAATCTCCAATATATATAAACAGCTAATGCAGCTTAATATTAAAAAAACAAACAACCCAATACAAAAATAGGCAGAAGATCTAAAGAGACGTTTCTTCAAAGAAGAAACAGAGATGGCCAAGACGCACACGAAAAGCTGCTCAACTTCACTAATTATTAGAGAAATGCAAATCAAAACTACAATGAGGTATCACCTCACACCTGTTAGAATCAGCATCATCAGAAAATCTACAAACAACAAATTCTGGGGAGGGTGTGGACAAAAGGAGCCCTCTTCCACTATTGGTGGGAATGTAAATTGATACAGTCACTATGGAGAACAGTATGGAGTTTCCTTTAAAAAACTAGAAATAGAATTACCATCTGATTCAGCAATCCCACTTCTGGGCATATACCCAGAGAAAACCATAAATCAAAAAGGCACATTCACCACAATGTTCATTGCAGCACTCTTTACAATACCAGGTAATGGAAGCAAACTAAATGCCCACAGACAGATGAATGGATAAAGATGGGGTACATATATAAAATGGAATATTACTCAGCCATAAAAAGAAATGAAACTGGGTCATTTGTAGAGACATCGGTGGATCTAGAGACTGTCATACAGAATGAAGTATGTCAGAAAGAGGAAAACAAATATTGTATATTAATGCATATATGTGGAACCTAAAAAATGGTACAGATGAACTGGTTTGCAGGGAAGAAATAGAGACACAGAGGTAGAGAACAAATGTATGGACACCAAGTGTGGGAAGCCATGGGGTGGTGGTGGTGGGATGAGTTGGGAGATTGGGATTGACCTGTATACATGTATATGCAGAAAATACATAACTAATAATAACCTGCTGTATAAAAAAATAAATAAAATTAAATTTCAAAATTTTAAAAAATAAAATTTCAAAATAAAACAGGAAAAAGTTCTTCCCTTCACACAGATGTATTTATAGGAATGAATTATTTCCATGCTTATATCTATAAATACATAAAACAGGAATAAAATCTAACGAACCATAAAAGAAAAGAAAAACCTGAACCCACCAGTTATACAGAGGAAAACCCTATCAGGGCACTTGCTCCAGCGGTAAACAATTCTGAAATTGGTCAGAGGTGGGGAATCATCTCCCATACAGCCAGCAACCCAGCCCCCACGCAAGGAGCATCCTCATTGCAAAGCTGGGGGACCGTGCCGAGGCATCTCTGAGTAAACGTGAGCTGAGCCCCAGGCCAGCTGCTGCTGACCTGTTCCCACCCTTCCCAGGTAAAACACCTGAATATGTACAAGGGCTTGAAAGACTACAGGAAGGGCCGTGGAGCCACACCAGTGACAGCACGCAGGACAACTTGGTGCCTGCAGGCCAGCCAGGGTGGTCCTGGCCCCTGGCGCTCTTCCGGAAATTTTCCATTGTCCTGCCTGATATACCCCTCCTGTCCCGGCCCCCACTGCTTTTTTCCTTCCTCACCTCTGTCCGGAAAGAAATTCCAGCGGAAGGTATGGGCGACACATCATCTTCTTTATAGGTGGCAGCTTGGCAACTCCTGCAGAAAGTCCAGCAGAGCCCCACTCACACCGGGCCACCCACAAAGCCTTGGCCCCTCACTCCCTCCCACCAGCACAGCCCCGAGACTGCTGACGGGGCAGAAAATACGGAGTCAGGCACAGCTTCAGGGGCTATTGCTGCCTGGAGTGCTGTTTATATTGACCTCAATCAGGCACACCTGGGGAGGGCCGGCCGGCAGGTTCAGGCTGCCCAGGTCAGCTAATCTTCAACCCTAATGGAATCACATTGTTGAAATTGGACCTCACTAAGGCAAAATAGAGGCCAAAGAAAAAAACGACACAATGCCATTTGCAGAACCATAGATGAGGCTAAAGCTAATCACGTGACTTGTAGTTAGTCAGAAAGTGAAAGATACATATCGTATCCTATCTCTTATAGGTGTTACCTAAAAACGGATACCAGGGTATATATTTCCACGGAGAAGGGCAATCACAGATTCATTAAACAAACTTATGGTTCACCAATGGAAAGGTTATGAGGATTGGTTTCATTATGATATTGGGGTTAACAGACATACACAAACACAGGTGACATATATCATCACCAAAAACCTACGGAATACCAAGAGAAGACTACTCAACATTCTGCCATAACGTACATGGGAAAAGGATCCCAGGAAGAACAGACATATGTATATGTGTAAAAGAACCACATCTTGCACACCTACAACAAGGCAAAAGTTGTAATCAAACTTGCTGTAATAAAAAAGTAAAAAATTAAATTAAAAACACGAACAAGAAATAGTGAGACAAACTTGAGGGGCTTTCTCCTGGCACATTCCATTCTAAATTCCAATCTAGAACACGACTTCCATTGAGGCTCTTTTGCCCTAGTAACCAGATTTGGTAAGGGAGAACTGCTGCCACCTTGAGGCCGTTTCACACAACAGCAGCTTTTATCCCAGCGCTAATGGTCAGTTGATATTCAAAATCATTGCAGGCCTGTAAATGACACCTGCCCTGAAAACAAATCCTGGGGTCACATATCGACCAAAAAATTCAAAGGACGTCCATATTTCAAAACGACCGTTTCAAAACGCATATTTTACACACGTTAGTGTTCTGCTTCTTTTTCTTTCTTTCCTTTTTTGTTAAAAAAACGGGAATGGAAAAAGGCATCCCTCAGAGTGGGCGAAAACCGTTGCAAACGAATCAATGGACAAAGGTTTAATCTCCAATATATATAAACAGCTAATGCAGCTTAATATTAAAAAAACAAACAACCCAATACAAAAATAGGCAGAAGATCTAAAGAGACGTTTCTTCAAAGAAGAAACAGAGATGGCCAAGACGCACACGAAAAGCTGCTCAACTTCACTAATTATTAGAGAAATGCAAATCAAAACTACAATGAGGTATCACCTCACACCTGTTAGAATCAGCATCATCAGAAAATCTACAAACAACAAATTCTGGGGAGGGTGTGGACAAAAGGAGCCCTCTTCCACTATTGGTGGGAATGTAAATTGATACAGTCACTATGGAGAACAGTATGGAGTTTCCTTTAAAAAACTAGAAATAGAATTACCATCTGATTCAGCAATCCCACTTCTGGGCATATACCCAGAGAAAACCATAAATCAAAAAGGCACATTCACCACAATGTTCATTGCAGCACTCTTTACAATACCAGGTAATGGAAGCAAACTAAATGCCCACAGACAGATGAATGGATAAAGATGGGGTACATATATAAAATGGAATATTACTCAGCCATAAAAAGAAATGAAACTGGGTCATTTGTAGAGACATCGGTGGATCTAGAGACTGTCATACAGAATGAAGTATGTCAGAAAGAGGAAAACAAATATTGTATATTAATGCATATATGTGGAACCTAAAAAATGGTACAGATGAACTGGTTTGCAGGGAAGAAATAGAGACACAGAGGTAGAGAACAAATGTATGGACACCAAGTGTGGGAAGCCATGGGGTGGTGGTGGTGGGATGAGTTGGGAGATTGGGATTGACCTGTATACATGTATATGCAGAAAATACATAACTAATAATAACCTGCTGTATAAAAAAATAAATAAAATTAAATTTCAAAATTTTAAAAAATAAAATTTCAAAATAAAACAGGAAAAAGTTCTTCCCTTCACACAGATGTATTTATAGGAATGAATTATTTCCATGCTTATATCTATAAATACATAAAACAGGAATAAAATCTAACGAACCATAAAAGAAAAGAAAAACCTGAACCCACCAGTTATACAGAGGAAAACCCTATCAGGGCACTTGCTCCAGCGGTAAACAATTCTGAAATTGGTCAGAGGTGGGGAATCATCTCCCATACAGCCAGCAACCCAGCCCCCACGCAAGGAGCATCCTCATTGCAAAGCTGGGGGACCGTGCCGAGGCATCTCTGAGTAAACGTGAGCTGAGCCCCAGGCCAGCTGCTGCTGACCTGTTCCCACCCTTCCCAGGTAAAACACCTGAATATGTACAAGGGCTTGAAAGACTACAGGAAGGGCCGTGGAGCCACACCAGTGACAGCACGCAGGACAACTTGGTGCCTGCAGGCCAGCCAGGGTGGTCCTGGCCCCTGGCGCTCTTCCGGAAATTTTCCATTGTCCTGCCTGATATACCCCTCCTGTCCCGGCCCCCACTGCTTTTTTCCTTCCTCACCTCTGTCCGGAAAGAAATTCCAGCGGAAGGTATGGGCGACACATCATCTTCTTTATAGGTGGCAGCTTGGCAACTCCTGCAGAAAGTCCAGCAGAGCCCCACTCACACCGGGCCACCCACAAAGCCTTGGCCCCTCACTCCCTCCCACCAGCACAGCCCCGAGACTGCTGACGGGGCAGAAAATACGGAGTCAGGCACAGCTTCAGGGGCTATTGCTGCCTGGAGTGCTGTTTATATTGACCTCAATCAGGCACACCTGGGGAGGGCCGGCCGGCAGGTTCAGGCTGCCCAGGTCAGCTAATCTTCAACCCTAATGGAATCACATTGTTGAAATTGGACCTCACTAAGGCAAAATAGAGGCCAAAGAAAAAAACGACACAATGCCATTTGCAGAACCATAGATGAGGCTAAAGCTAATCACGTGACTTGTAGTTAGTCAGAAAGTGAAAGATACATATCGTATCCTATCTCTTATAGGTGTTACCTAAAAACGGATACCAGGGTATATATTTCCACGGAGAAGGGCAATCACAGATTCATTAAACAAACTTATGGTTCACCAATGGAAAGGTTATGAGGATTGGTTTCATTATGATATTGGGGTTAACAGACATACACAAACACAGGTGACATATATCATCACCAAAAACCTACGGAATACCAAGAGAAGACTACTCAACATTCTGCCATAACGTACATGGGAAAAGGATCCCAGGAAGAACAGACATATGTATATGTGTAAAAGAACCACATCTTGCACACCTACAACAAGGCAAAAGTTGTAATCAAACTTGCTGTAATAAAAAAGTAAAAAATTAAATTAAAAACACGAACAAGAAATAGTGAGACAAACTTGAGGGGCTTTCTCCTGGCACATTCCATTCTAAATTCCAATCTAGAACACGACTTCCATTGAGGCTCTTTTGCCCTAGTAACCAGATTTGGTAAGGGAGAACTGCTGCCACCTTGAGGCCGTTTCACACAACAGCAGCTTTTATCCCAGCGCTAATGGTCAGTTGATATTCAAAATCATTGCAGGCCTGTAAATGACACCTGCCCTGAAAACAAATCCTGGGGTCACATATCGACCAAAAAATTCAAAGGACGTCCATATTTCAAAACGACCGTTTCAAAACGCATATTTTACACACGTTAGTGTTCTGCTTCTTTTTCTTTCTTTCCTTTTTTGTTAAAAAAACGGGAATGGAAAAAGGCATCCCTCAGAGTGGGCGAAAACCGTTGCAAACGAATCAATGGACAAAGGTTTAATCTCCAATATATATAAACAGCTAATGCAGCTTAATATTAAAAAAACAAACAACCCAATACAAAAATAGGCAGAAGATCTAAAGAGACGTTTCTTCAAAGAAGAAACAGAGATGGCCAAGACGCACACGAAAAGCTGCTCAACTTCACTAATTATTAGAGAAATGCAAATCAAAACTACAATGAGGTATCACCTCACACCTGTTAGAATCAGCATCATCAGAAAATCTACAAACAACAAATTCTGGGGAGGGTGTGGACAAAAGGAGCCCTCTTCCACTATTGGTGGGAATGTAAATTAATACAGTCACTATGGAGAACAGTATGGAGTTTCCTTTAAAAAACTAGAAATAGAATTACCATCTGATTCAGCAATCCCACTTCTGGGCATATACCCAGAGAAAACCATAAATCTAAAAGGCACATTCACCACAATGTTCATTGCAGCACTCTTTACAATACCAGGTAATGGAAGCAAACTAAATGCCCACAGACAGATGAATGGATAAAGATGGGGTACATATATAAAATGGAATATTACTCAGCCATAAAAAGAAATGAAACTGGGTCATTTGTAGAGACATCGGTGGATCTAGAGACTGTCATACAGAATGAAGTATGTCAGAAAGAGGAAAACAAATATTGTATATTAATGCATATATGTGGAACCTAAAAAATGGTACACATGAACTGGTTTGCAGGGAAGAAATAGAGACACAGAGGTAGAGAACAAATGTATGGACACCAAGTGTGGGAAGCCATGGGGTGGTGGTGGTGGGATGAGTTGGGAGATTGGGATTCACCTGTATACATGTATATGCAGAAAATACATAACTAATAATAACCTGCTGTATAAAAAAATAAATAAAATTAAATTTCAAAATTTTAAAAAATAAAATTTCAAAATAAAACAGGAAAAAGTTCTTCCCTTCACACAGATGTATTTATAGGAATGAATTATTTCCATGCTTATATCTATAAATACATAAAACAGGAATAAAATCTAACGAACCATAAAAGAAAAGAAAAACCTGAACCCACCAGTTATACAGAGGAAAACCCTATCAGGGCACTTGCTCCAGCGGTAAACAATTCTGAAATTGGTCAGAGGTGGGGAATCATCTCCCATACAGCCAGCAACCCAGCCCCCACGCAAGGAGCATCCTCATTGCAAAGCTGGGGGTCCGTGCCGAGGCATCTCTGAGTAAACGTGAGCTTAGCCCCAGGCCAGCTGCTGCTGAACTGTTCCCACCCTTCCCAGGTAAAACACCTGAATATGTACAAGGGCTTGAAAGACTACAGGAAGGGCCGTGGAGCCACACCAGTGACAGCACGCAGGACAACTTGGTGCCTGCAGGCCAGCCAGGGTGGTCCTGGCCCCTGGCCCTCTTCCGGAAGGTTTCCATTGTCCTGCCTGATATACCCCTCCTGTCCCGGCTCCCACTGCTTTTTTCCTTCCTCACCTCTGTCCGGAAAGAAATTCCAGTGGAAGGTATAGGCGACACATCATCTTCTTTATAGGTGGAAGCTTGGCAACTCCTGCAGAAAGTCCAGCAGAGCCCCACTCACACCGGGCCACCCACAAAGCCTTGGCCCCTCACTCCCTCCCACCAGCACAGCCCCGAGACTGCTGACGGGGCAGAAAATACGGAGTCAGGCACAGCTTCAGGGGCTATTGCTGCCTGGAGTGCTGTTTATATTGACCTCAATCAGGCACACCTGGGGAGGGCCGGCCGGCAGGTTCAGGCTGCCCAGGTCAGCTAATCCTCAACTCTAATGGAATCACATTATTGAAATGGGACCTCACTAAGGCAAAATAGAGGCCAAAGAAAAAAAGGACACAATGCCATTTGCAGAACCATAGATGAGGCTAAAGCTAATCACGTGACTTGTAGTTAGTCAGAAAGTGAAAGATACATATCGTATCCTATCTCTTATAGGTGTTACCTAAAAACGGATACCAGGGCAGATATTTCCACGGAGAAGGGCAATCACAGATTCATTAAACAAACTTATGGTTCACCAATGGAAAGGTTATGAGGATTGGTTTCATTATGATATTGGGGTTAACAGACATACACAAACACAGGTGACATATATCATCACCAAAAACCTACGGAATACCAAGAGAAGACTACTCAACATTCTGCCATAACGTACATGGGAAAAGGATCCCAGGAAGAACACACATATGTATATGTGTAAAAGAACCACATCTTGCACACCTACAACAAGGCAAAAGTTGTAATCAAACTTGCTGTAATAAAAAAGTAAAAAATTAAATTAAAAACACGAACAAGAAATAGTGAGACAAACTTGAGGGGCTTTCTCCTGGCACATTCCATTCTAAATTCCAATCTAGAACACGACTTCCATTGAGGCTCTTTTGCCCTAGTAACCAGATTTGGTAAGGGAGAACTGCTGCCACCTTGAGGCCGTTTCACACAACAGCAGCTTTTATCCCAGCGCTAATGGTCAGTTGATATTCAAAATCATTGCAGGCCTGTAAATGACACCTGCCCTGAAAACAAATCCTGGGGTCACATATCGACCAAAAAATTCAAAGGACGTCCATATTTCAAAACGACCGTTTCAAAACGCATATTTTACACACGTTAGTGTTCTGCTTCTTTTTCTTTCTTTCCTTTTTTGTTAAAAAACGGGAATGGAAAAAGGCATCCCTCAGAGTGGGCGAAAACCGTTGCAAACGAATCAATGGACAAAGGTTTAATCTCCAATATATATAAACAGCTCATGCAGCTTAATATTAAAAAAACAAACAACCCAATACAAAAATGGGCAGAAGATCTAAAGAGACGTTTCCTCAAAGAAGACACAGAGATGGCCCAGACGCACATGAAAAGCTGCTCAACAGCACTAATTATAAGAGAAATGCAAATCAAAACTACAATGAGGTATCACCTCACACCTGTTAGAATCGGCATCATCAGAAAATCTACAAACAACAAATCCTGGGGAGGGTGTGGACAAAAGAATCCTTCTTCCACTATTGGTGGGCATGTAAATTGATACAGTCACTATGGAGAACAGTATGGAGTTTCCTTAAATAAAACCAGAAATAGAATTACCATATGATCCAGCAATCTAACTCTGGGCATATACCCAGAGAAAACCATAAATCAAAAAGGCACATCCACCACAATGTTCATTGCAGCACTATTTACAATAGCCAGGTAATGGAAGCAACCTAAATGCCCACAGACAGACGAATGGATAAAGTTGTTGTACATATATAAAATGGAATATTATTCAGTCATAAAAAGGAATGAATCTGGGTCATTTGTAGAGACGTTGATGGATCTAGAGACTGTCATACAGACTGAAGTAAGTCAGAAAGAGAAAAACAAATATTGTATATTAAGGCATATATGTGGAACCTAGAAAAATGGTACAGATGAACTGGTTTGCAGGGAAGAAATAGAGATACAGACGTAGAGAAATAACGTATGGACACCAAGTGTGGGAAGCCATGGGGTGGTGTTTGTGGGATGAGTTGGGAAATTGGGATTGACTTGTATACATGTATATGCATAAAATACATAACTAATAATAACCTGCTGTATAAAAAATAAATTAAATTTCAAAATTTTAAAAAATAAAATTTAAAAATAAACAAAAATGTTCTTCCCTTCACACAGATGTATTTATAGGAATGAATTATTTCCATGCCTATATCTATAAATACATAAAAGAGGAATGAAATCTAACTTGAACCATAAAAGAAAAAATACCTGAAACCAATATTTATACAGAGGAAAACCCTATCAGGGCACTTCCTCCAGCGGTAAACAATTCTGAAATTGGTCAGAGGTGGGGAATCATCTCCCATACAGCCAGCAACCCACCCCCACGCGAGGAGCGTCCCCATTGCAAAGCTTGGGGACCATGCCGAGGCATCTGAGTAAACGTGAGCTGAGCCCCTGGCCAGCTGCTGCTGAACTGTTCCCACCCTTCCCAGGTAAAACACCTGAATATGTACAAGGGCTTAAATGTCTAGAGGTAGGGCCACGGAGCCACAACAGCGACAGCACGCAGGCCAACGTGCTGCCTGCAGGCCAGGCAGGGAGGTCCTGGTCCCGGGAGCTCTTCCGGAAGCTTTCCATTGCCCTACCTGAGATACCCTTCCTGTCCCGGCCCCCACTGCTTTTTTCCTTCCTCACCTCTTTCCGGAGAGAAATTCCAGCGGAAGGTATGGGTAACACATCCTCTTCTTTACAGGTGGCAGCCTGGCAACTTCTGCAGAAAGGCCACCAGAATCCCACTCACACCGGGACACGAACAAAGCTGTGGCCCCTCACTTCCTCCCACCAGCACAGCCCCGAGACTGCTGACGGGGCAGAGAATATGGAGTCAGGCACAGCTTCATGGGCTATTGCTGCCTGGAGCGCAGTTTATATTGACTTCAACCAGGCACACCTGGGGAGGGCCGGCCGGCAGGGTAAGGCTGCCCAGGTCAGCTTATCCACAACGCTCAGGGAATCACATTGTTGAAAATGGACCTCACTAAGGCAGAATAGAAGCCAAGGAAAAAAAGACACAACGCCATTTGCAGTGCCGTAGATGAGTCTAGAGTTAATCACATGACTTGTAGTAAATCAGAAAGTGAAAGACACATATCGTATCATATCACTTATAGGTGTTACATAAAAATGGTTACCAGGGCAGATATTTCCACGGAGAAGGGCCATCACAGATTCATTAAACAAACTTATGGTTCACCAATGGAAAGGTGTGAGGATTGGTTTCATTACGATATTGGTGTTAACAGACATATACAAACACAGGTGACATATATAATCAACAAAGACCTACGGAATACCAAGAGAAGACTACTCAATATTCTCTCATAACGTACATGGGAAAAGGATCCTAGTAAGAACAAACATCTGTACATGTGTAAAAGAAGCACTTCTTCCACACCTACTACAAGCCAAACATTGTAATCAAACTTGCTGTAATAAAAAATAAAAAATTAAATTAAAAACAAGAACAAGAAATAGTGAGACAAACTTGAGGGGCTTTCTCCTGGCACATTCCATTCTAAATTCCAATCTAGAACACGACTTCCATTGAGGCACTTTTGCCCTAGTAACCAGATTTGGTAAGGGAGAACTGCTGCCACCTTGAGGCCGTTTCACACAACAGCAGCTTTTATCCCAGCGCTAATGGTCAGTTGATATTCAAAATCATTGCATGCCTGTAAATGACACCTGCCCTGAAAACAAATCCTGGGGTCACATATCGACCAAAAAATTCAAAGGACGTCCATATTTCAAAACGACCGTTTCAAAACACATATTTTACACACGTTAGTGTTCTGCTTCTTTTTCTTTCTTTCCTTTTTTGTTAAAAAAACGGGAATGGAAAAAGGCATCCCTCAGAGTGGGCGAAAACCGTTGCAAACGAATCAATGGACAAAGGTTTAATCTCCAATATATATAAACAGCTCATGCAGCTTAACATTAAAAAAACAAACAACCCAATACAAAAATGGGCAGAAGATCTAAAGAGACGTTTCTTCAAAGAAGAAACAGAGATGGCCAAGACGCACACGAAAAGCTGCTCAACTTCACTAATTATTAGAGAAATGCAAATCAAAACTACAATGAGGTATCACCTCACACCTGTTAGAATCAGCATCATCAGAAAATCTACAAACAACAAATTCTGGGGAGGGTGTGGACAAAAGGAGCCCTCTTCCACTATTGGTGGGAATGTAAATTGATACAGTCACTATGGAGAACAGTATGGAGTTTCCTTTAAAAAACTAGAAATAGAATTACCATCTGATTCAGCAATCCCACTTCTGGGCATATACCCAGAGAAAACCATAAATCAAAAAGGCACATTCACCACAATGTTCATTGCAGCACTCTTTACAATACCAGGTAATGGAAGCAAACTAAATGCCCACAGACAGATGAATGGATAAAGATGGGGTACATATATAAAATGGAATATTACTCAGCCATAAAAAGAAATGAAACTGGGTCATTTGTAGAGACATCGGTGGATCTAGAGACTGTCATACAGAATGAAGTATGTCAGAAAGAGGAAAACAAATATTGTATATTAATGCATATATGTGGAACCTAAAAAATGGTACAGATGAACTGGTTTGCAGGGAAGAAATAGAGACACAGAGGTAGAGAACAAATGTATGGACACCAAGTGTGGGAAGCCGTGAGGTGGTGGTGGTGGGATGAGTTGGGAGATTGGGATTGACCTGTATACACGTATATGCATAAAATACATAACTAATAATAACCTGCTGTACAAAAAAATAAATAAAATTAAATTTCAAAATTTTAAAACATAAAATTTAAAAATTAAACAGGAAAAAGTTCTTCCCTTCACACAGATATATTTATAGGAATGAATTATTTCCATGCTTATATCTATAAATACATAAAAGAGGAATAAAATCTAACGAACCATAAAAGAAAAGAAAAACCTGAACCCACCAGTTATACAGAGGAAAACCCTATCAGGGCACTTGCTCCAGCGGTAAACAATTCTGAAATTGGTCAGAGGTGGGGAATCATCTCCCATACAGCCAGCAACCCAGCCCCCACGCAAGGAGCATCCTCATTGCAAAGCTGGGGGTCCGTGCCGAGGCATCTCTGAGTAAACGTGAGCTGAGCCCCAGGCCAGCTGCTGCTGAACTGTTCCCACCCTTCCCAGGTAAAACACCTGAATATGTACAAGGGCTTGAAAGACTACAGGAAGGGCCGTGGAGCCACACCAGTGACAGCACGCAGGACAACTTGGTGCCTGCAGGCCAGCCAGGGTGGTCCTGGCCCCTGGCGCTCTTCCGGAAGGTTTCCATTGTCCTGCCTGATATACCCCTCCTGTCCCGGCTCCCACTGCTTTTTTCCATCCTCACCTCTGTCCGGAAAGAAATTCCAGCGGAAGGTATGGGCGACACATCATCTTCTTTATAGGTGGCAGCTTGGCAACTCCTGCAGAAAGTCCAGCAGAGCCCCACTCACACCGGGCCACCCACAAAGCCTTGGCCCCTCACTCCCTCCCACCAGCACAGCCCCGAGACTGCTGACGGGGCAGAAAATACGGAGTCAGGCACAGCTTCAGGGGCTATTGCTGCCTGGAGTGCTGTTTATATTGACCTCAATCAGGCACACCTGGGGAGGGCCGGCCGGCAGGTTCAGGCTGCCCAGGTCAGCTAATGCTCAACCCTAATGGAATCACATTGTTGAAATGGGACCTCACTAAGGCAAAATAGAGGCCAAAGAAAAAAAGGACAGAATGCCATTTGCAGAACCATAGATGAGGCTAAAGCTAATCACGTGACTTGTAGTTAGTCAGAAAGTGAAAGATACATATCGTATCCTATCTCTTATAGGTGTTACCTAAAAACGGATACCAGGGCAGATATTTCCACGGAGAAGGGCAATCACAGATTCATTAAACAAACTTATGGTTCACCAATGGAAAGGTTATGAGGATTGGTTTCATTATGATATTGGGGTTAACAGACATACACAAACACAGGTGACATATATCATCACCAAAAACCTACGGAATACCAAGAGAAGACTACTCAACATTCTGCCATAACGTACATGGGAAAAGGATCCCAGGAAGAACAGACATATGTATATGTGTAAAAGAACCACATCTTGCACACCTACAACAAGGCAAAAATTGTAATCAAACTTGCTGTAATAAAAAAAGTAAAAAATTAAATTAAAAACACGAACAAGTAATAGTGAGACAAACTTGAGGGGCTTTCTCCTGGCACATTCCATTCTAAATTCCAATCTAGAACACGACTTCCATTGAGGCCCTTTTGCCCTAGTAACCAGATTTGGTAAGGGAGAACTGCTGCCACCTTGAGGCCGTTTCACACAACAGCAGCTTTTATCACAGCGCTAATGATCAGTTGATATTCAAAATCATTGCCGGCCTGTAAATGACACCTGCCCTGAAAAAAAAACCTGGGGTCACATAGCGACCAAAAATTTCAAAGGACGTCCATATTTCAAAACGACCGTTTCAAAACGCATATTTTACGCACATTAGTGTTCTGCTTCTTTTTCTTTCTTCCTTCTTTTGTTAAAAAAACGGGAATGGAAAAAGGCATCCCTCAGAAGGGGCGAAAATCGTTGCAAATGAATCAATGGACAAAGGTTTAATCTCCAATATATATAAACAGCTAATGCAGCTTAATATTAAAAAAACAAACAACCCAATACAAAAATGGGCAGAAGATCTAAAGAGACGTTTCTTCAAAGAAGACACAGAGATGGCCCAGACGCACATGAAAAGCTGCTCAACAGCACTAATTATAAGAGAAATGCAAATCAAAACTACAATGAGGTATCACCTCACACCTGTTAGAATCGGCATCATCAGAAAATCTACAAACAACAAATCCTGGGGAGGGTGTGGACAAAAGAATCCCTCTTCCACTATTGGTGGGCATGTAAATTGATACAGTCACTATGGAGAACAGTATGGAGTTCCCTTAAAATAAACCAGAAATAGAATTACCATATGATCCAGCAATCGAACTCTGGGCATATACCCAGAGAAAACCATAAATCAAAAAGGCACATCCACCACAATGTTCATTGCAGCACTATTTACAATAGCCAGGTAATGGAAGCAACCTAAATGCCCACAGACAGACGAATGGATAAAGTTGTTGTACATATATAAAATGGAATATTATTCAGTCATAAAAAGGAATGAATCTGGGTCATTTGTAGAGACGTTGATGGATCTAGAGACTGTCATACAGACTGAAGTAAGTCAGAAAGAGAAAAACAAATATTGTATATTAAGGCATATATGTGGAACCTAGAAAAATGGTACAGATGAACTGGTTTGCAGGGAAGAAATAGAGATACAGACGTAGAGAAATAACGTATGGACACCAAGTGTGGGAAACCATGGGGTGGTGTTGGTTGGATGAGTTGGGAAATTGGGATTGAATTGTATACATGTATATGCATAAAATACATAACTAATAATAACCTGCTGTATCAAAAATAAATTAAATTAAATTACAAAATTTTAAAAAATAAAATTTAAAAATAAACAGAAAAATGTTCTTCCCTTCACACAGATGTATTTATAGGAATGAATTATTTCCATGCCTATATCTATAAATACATAAAAGGGGAATGAAATCTAACTTGAACCATAAAAGAAAAAAAACCTGAACCAAATATTTATACAGAGGAAAACCCTACCAGGGCACTTGCTCCAGCGGTAAACAATTCTGAAATTGGTCAGAGGTGGGGAATCATCTCCCATACAGCCAGCAACCCACCCCCACGCGAGGAGCCTCCTCATTGCAAAGCTTGGGGACCATGCCGAGGCATCTGAGTAAACGTGAGCTGAGCCCTTGGCCAGCTGCTGCTGAACTGTTCCCACCGTTCCCAGGTAAAACACCTGAATATGTACAAGGGCTTAAAAGTCTAGAGGAAGGGCCACGGAGCCACAACAGCGACAGCACGCAGGCCAACGTGGTGCCTGCAGGCCAGGCAGGGAGGTCCTGGTCCCGGGAGCTCTTCCGGAAGGTTTCCATTGCCCTGCCTGAGATACCCCTCCTGTCCCGGCCCCCACTGCTTTTTTCCTTCCTCACCTCTTTCCAGAGAGAAATTCCAGCGGAAGGTATGGGTGACACATCCTCTTCTTTACAGGTTGCAGCCTGGCAACTCCTGCAGAAAGGCCAGCAGAACCCCACTCACACCGGGACATGAACAAAGCTGTGGCCCCTCACTTCCTCCCACCAGCACAGCCCCGAGACTGCTGACGGGGCAGAGAATATGGAGTCAGGCACAGCTTCAGGGGCTATTGCTGCCTGGAGCGCAGTTTATATTGACTTCCACCAGGCACACCTGGGGAGGGCCGGCCGGCAGGGTAAGGCTGCCCAGGTCAGCTTATCCACAACGCTCAGGGAATCACATTGTTGAAAATGGACCTCACTAAGGCAGAATAGAAGCCAAGGAAAAAAAGGACACAATGCCATTTGCAGCGCCGTAGATGAGTCTAGAGGTAATCACGTGACTTGTAGTAAATCAGAAAGTGAAAGACACATATCGTATCATATCACTTATAGGTGTTACATAAAAATGGATAGCAGGGCAGATATTTCCATGGAGAAGGGCAACCACAGATTCATTAAACAAACTTATGGTTCACCAATGGAAAGGTGTGAGGATTGGTTTCATTACGATATCGGGGTTAACAGACATATACAAACACAGGTGACATATATAATCACCAAAGACCTACGGAATACCAAGAGAGGACTACTCAACATTCTGTCATAACGTACATGGGAAAAGGATCCCAGGAAGAACAGACATCTGTATATGTGTAAAAGAAC